>NC_086446.1:141794235-142032976 GCF_028390025.1 Pseudophryne corroboree
TAGTAGTATGTATGTATAAAGAAGAAAGAAAAAAAAACCACGGGTAGGTGGTATACAATTATGGACGGACTGCCGAGTGCGAACACAGAGGTAGCTACAGCCGTGGACTACCGTACTGTACTGTGTCTGCTGCTAATATAGACTGGTTGATAAAGAGATGTAGTAGTAGTATGTATGTATAAAGAAGAAAGAAAAAAAAACCACGGGTAGGTGGTATACAATTATGGACGGACTGCCCAGTGCCGACACAGAGGTAGCTACAGCCGTGGACTACCGTACTGTACTGTGTCTGCTGCTAATATAGACTGGTTGATAAAGAGATGTAGTAGTAGTATGTATGTATAAAGAAGAAAGAAATTTAAACCACGGGTAGGTGGTATACAATTATGGACGGACTGCCGAGTGCCGACACAGAGGTAGCTACAGCCGTGGACTACCGTACTGTACTGTGTCTGCTGCTAATATAGACTGGTTGATAAAGAGATGTAGTAGTAGTATGTATGTATAAAGAAGAAAGAAAAAAAAAACACGGGTAGGTGGTATACAATTATGGACGGACTGCCCAGTGCTGACACAGAGGTAGCTACAGCCGTGGACTACCGTACTGTACTGTGTCTGCTGCTAATATAGACTGGTTGATAAAGAGATGTAGTAGTAGTATGTATGTATAAAGAAGAAAGAAAAAAAAACCACGGGTAGGTGGTATACAATTATGGACGGACTGCCGAATGCCGACACAGAGGTAGCTACAGCCGTGGACTACCGTACTGTACTGTGTCTGCTGCTAATATAGACTGGTTGATAAAGAGATGTAGTAGTAGTATGTATGTATAAAGAAGAAAGAAAAAAAAAACCACGGGTAGGTGGTATACAATTATGGACGGACTGCCCAGTGCCGACACAGAGGTAGCTACAGCCGTGGACTACCGTACTGTACTGTGTCTGCTGCTAATATAGACTGGTTGATAAAGAGATGTAGTAGTAGTATGTATGTATAAAGAAGAAAGAAAAAAAAACCACGGGTAGGTGGTATACAATTATGGACGGACTGCCCAGTGCCGACACAGAGGTAGCTACAGCCGTGGACTACCGTACTGTACTGTGTCTGCTGCTAATATAGACTGGTTGATAAAGAGATGTAGTAGTAGTAGTATGTATGTTTAATATAAAGAAGAAAGAAAAAAAAACCACGGGTAGGTGGTATACAATTATGGACGGACTGCCCAGTGCCGACACTGAGGTAGCTACAGCCGTGGACTACCGTACTGTACTGTGTCTGCTGCTAATATAAACTGGTTGATAAAGAGATGTAGTAGTAGTATGTATGTATAAAGAAGAAAGAAAAAAAAACCACGGGTAGGTGGTATACAATTATGGACGGAATGCCCAGTGCCGACACAGAGGTAGCTACAGCCGTGGACTACCGTACTGTACTGTGTCTGCTGCTAATATAGACTGGTTGATAAAGAGATGTAGTAGTAGTATGTATGTATAAAGAAGAAAGAAAAAAAAACCACGGGTAGGTGGTATACAATTATGGACGGACTGCCGAGTGCCGACACAGAGGTAGCTACAGCCGTGAACTACCGTACTGTGTCTGCTGCGACTGGATGATAAATAATTATATAAAAAATATATATATATCACTACTGCAGCCGGACAGGTATATATTATATAATGACGGACCTGCTGGACACTGTCTGTCAGCAGAATGAGTTTTTTATAGAATAAAAAAAAAAAACACCACACAAGTGAAGTCACACGACGAGTGTTTAACTTTTTCAGGCAATCACAATATAGTATACTATACTACTAACTATACTGGTGGTCAGTGTGGTCAGGTGGTCACTGGTCAGTCACACTGGCAGTGGCACTCCTGCAGCAAAAGTGTGCACTGTTTAATTTTAATAATAATATGTACTCCTGGCTCCTGCTATAACCTATAACTGGCACTGCAGTGCTCCCCAGTCTCCCCCACAATTATAAGATGTGTGAGCTGAGCACAGTCAGATACGAGTGTTTAACTTTTTCAGGCAATCACAATATAGTATACTATACTACTAACTATACTGGTGGTCAGTGTGGTCAGGTCACTGGTCAGTCACACTGGCAGTGGCACTCCTGCAGCAAAAGTGTGCACTGTTTAATTTTAATAATAATATGTACTCCTGGCTCCTGCTATAACCTATAACTGGCACTGCAGTGCTCCCCAGTCTCCCCCACAATTATAAGATGTGTGAGCTGAGCACAGTCAGATATATACATAGATGATGCAGCACACTGGGCTGAGCAGTGCACACAGATATGGTATGTGACTGAGTCACTGTGTATCGTTTTTTTCAGGCAGAGAACGGATATATTAAATAAAACTGCACTGTCTGGTGGTCACTGTGGTCAGTCACTAGTAAACTCTGCACTCTCTACAGTTCTACAGTACTCCTAAGCTCCAGTAAATCAGGTCAATCTCTCTCTCTCTTCTAATCTAAATGGAGAGGACGCCAGCCACGTCCTCTCCCTATCAATCTCAATGCACGTGTGAAAATGGCGGCGACGCGCGGCTCCTTATATAGAATCCGAGTCTCGCGAGAATCCGACAGCGTCATGATGACGTTCGGGCGCGCTCGGGTTAACCGAGCAAGGCGGGAAGATCCGAGTCGTTCGGACCCGTGAAAAAAAACATGAAGTTCGTGCGGGTTCGGATTCAGAGAAACCGAACCCGCTCATCTCTAATATCTACACGGTATAGCCCTGAATTTTCCAATGCGTAGCTCTTTGCAAAAGAGAGATATTGGCAAGGAAAAGCTGTCTTGTACCTTTGCATTTTTCTCGCAAACGAAGGACACTAGAAAGAAAATTTTAAAGCCTCCTGTTAGGCCATCATTTACACGGCATAGCCCTGAATTTTCCAATGCGCAGCTCTTTGCAAAAGAGAGATATTGGCAAGGAAAAGCTGTCTTGTACCTTTGCATTTTTCTCCCAAACGAAGGACACTAGAAAGAAAATTTTAAAGCCTCCTGTTAGGCCATCATCTACATTGCTGTACTCTGCTGCACATGTAAGTGCAAGAGATCCTGAAGCACTCACTCATCATGGGAAAGTACCAATGTGTTTCTTCGTTGGTTGATGGAAGAAACATTTTACAAAAACTCTCCAGATTATTGACTTTTTAAAGTTTTTCTAGGAAACGTTTTAGATGAATGCTTATTAGCCTTTGTCAGTATGGACTTTTGCAAAGTGTCTCTGTGGCGCAATCAGTTAGTGTGCACGGCTATTAACCAAAAGGTTGGTGGTTCAATCCCACCCAGGGACGTAATTGACCTTGTTATCAGATTTTGGTGATCTTTAAGTAGACAAGTCAAAATTTCAAACGCCCTGTTCTGGTGTAGGGTACCTGGCCTTCTCTGATGTAATCAGAGTTAGATTTGATTCAGTGATTTTATAAAAACAGCTAGGAAGCACAATTTAGCAGTGGGTTGCAGAGAAAAAGAAATATGCTGGCAAAAAAAATCCAATTGAGTGATTAAACAGCTCTTAATTTTCTGGCTTTATTTTTATGCTAACAAATTTGTTCTCTGAAAAGTGTCCACAAAGCCAAGTCTCTGATTAACACCTTTGTAAGGATGGTTTTTCACCTATTATAAAATTAAACTTGCTTCATTGGAAAGGCAGCAAGATGCATCCTCATTTCAATGTCTACTGAAATAATACAGGTTGACACCAGGAAACATTAACGCCACTGCATCCTTGCTGCTTTCTCATGTGGAAGTCTGTTTAATGTGAAAACAAGGTGATATCTAATTAGCACACAGGTAAGGAATTAAGAAAATCTTTATTTAAGGGTGAAAATGTTTCTCACAAAATCGTTGCCCCAATGCATCATTGAAATTCAAGCTGGAAAGATGATTTTAATATATCACTTGTACATTTTGTATTGCTCTTCTGGTGACAATGTAGTTTGTTTTTGTCAATTACCATTTTAATAATAGGGTAAAGAAAATTAAGTGGATTTTTAAAAGAAAACAATACTTTCAATATACTATTAAAACAAATTAAAATGGTAAAAGTTATTGTACTTTAATGAAAAATAAAAGAGCAAAAATATCAATCCCAGTTTTGGATTACTTTAATTAACAAAAAAAATGCATATAGCAGAGGATAGTTTTAATCTGCCTACCTCTGGGTTATGGGCCCAGCATGCTTCCATTGCAGTACTCTGCTGCACATGTAAGTGCAAGAGATCCTGAAGCACTCACTCATCATGGGAAAGTACCAATGTGTTTCTTCGTTGGTGGATGGAAGAAACATCTTACAAAAACTCTCCAGATTATTGACTTTTTAAAGTTTTTCTAGGAAACGTTTTAGATGAATGCTTATTAGCCTTTGTCAGTATGTACTTTTGCAAAGTGTCTCTGAGGCGCAATCAGTTAGTGTGTACGGCTATAAACCAAAAGGTTGGTGGTTCAATCCCACCCAGGGACGTAATTGACCTTGTTATCAGATTTTGGTGATCTTTAAGTAGACAAGTCAAAATTTCAAACCCCCTCTTATGGTGTAGGGTACCTGGCCTTCTCTGATGTAATCAGAGTTAGATTTGATTCAGTGATTTTATAAAAACAGCTAGGAAGCACAATTTAGCAGTGAGTTGCAGAGAAAAAGAAATATGCTGGCAAAAAAATCCAATTGAGTGATTAAACAGCTCTTAATTTTCTGGCTTTATTTTTATGCTAACAAATTTGTT
Source organism: Pseudophryne corroboree (assembly GCF_028390025.1). Lineage (NCBI taxonomy): Eukaryota > Metazoa > Chordata > Amphibia > Anura > Myobatrachidae > Pseudophryne > Pseudophryne corroboree. Next base: position 141,798,974 of record NC_086446.1, read on the forward strand.
CTCTGAAAAGTGTCGACAAAGCCAAGTCTCTGATTAACACCTTTGTAGGGATGGTTTTTCACCTATTACTAAATTAAACTTGCTTCATTGGAAAGGCAGCAAGATGCATCCTCATTTCAATGTCTACTGAAATAATACGGGTTGATACCAGGAAACATTAATGCCACTGCATCCTTGCTGATTTCTCATGTGGAAGTCTGTTTAATGTGAAAACAAGGTGATATCTAATTAGCACACAGGTAAGGAATTAAGAAAATCTTTATTTAAGGGTGAAGATGTTTCTCACAAAATCGTTGCCCCAATGCATCATTGAAATTCAAGCTGGAAAGATGATTTTAATATATCACTTGTACATTTTGTATTGCTCTTCTGGTGACAATGTAGTTTGTTTTTGTCAATTACCATTTTAATAATAGGGTAAAGAAAATTAAGTGGCTTTTTAAAAGAAAACAATACTTTCAATATACTATTAAAACAAATTAAAATGGTAAAAGTTATTGTACTTTAATGAAAAATAAAAGAGCAAAAATATCAATCCCAGTTTTGGATTACTTTAATTAACAAAAAAAAATGCATATAGCAGAGGATAGTTTTAATCTGCCTACCTCTGGGTTATGGGCCCAGCATGCTTCCATTGCAGTACTCTGCTGCACATGTAAGTGCAAGAGATCCTGAAGCACTCACTCATCATGGGAAAGTACCAATGTGTTTCTTCGTTGGTGGATGGAAGAAACATCTTACAAAAACTCTCCAGATTACTGACTTTTTAAAGTTTTTCTAGGAAACGTTTTAGATGAATGCTTATTAGCCTTTGTCAGTATCCACTTTTGCAAAGTGTCTCTGTGGTGCAATCAGTTAGTGTGTTTGGCTACTAACCAAAAGGTTGGTGGTTCAATCCCACCCAGGGATGTAAGTGACCTTGTGATCAGGTTTTGGTGATCTTTAAGTGGACAAGTCAAAATTTCAAACCCCCTGTTATGATGTAAGGTACCTGGCCTTCTCTGATGTAATCAGAGTTAGATTTGATTAAGTGATTTTATAAAAAACAGCTAGGAAGCACAATTTAGCAGTGGGTTGCAGAGAAAAAAAATATGCTGGCAGAAAAATCCAATTGAGTGATTAAACAGCTCTTCATTTTCTGGCTTTATTTTTATGCTAACAAATTTGTTCTCTGAAAAGTGTCCACAAAGCCAAGTCTCTGATGAACACCTATGTAAGGATGGTTTTTCACCTATTACTAAATTAAACTTGCTTCATTGGAAAGGCAGCAAGATGCATCCTCATTTCAATGTCTACTGAAATAATACAGGTTGACACCAGGAAACATTAACGCCACTGCATCCTTGCTGCTTTCTCATGTAGAAGTCTGTTTAATGTGAAAACAAGGTGATATCTAATTAGCACACAGGTAAGGAATTAAGAAAATCTTTATTTAAGGGTGAAGATGTTTCTCACAAAATCGTTGCCCCAATGCATCATTGAAATTCAAGCTGGAAAGATGATTTTAATATATCACTTGTACATTTTGTATTGCTCTTCTGGTGACAATGTAGTTTGTTTTTGTCAATTACCATTTTAATAATAGGGTAAAGAAAATTAAGTGGATTTTTGAAAGAAAACAATACTGTCAATATACTATTAAAACAAATTAAAATGGTAAAAGTTATTGTACTTTAAGTAAACATAAAATAGCTAACATCAATCCCAGTTTTGGATTACTTTAATTAACAAAAAAAATGCATATAGCAGAGGATATTTTCAATCTGCCTACCTCTGGGTAATGGGCCCAGCATGCTTCCATTGCAGTACTCTGCTGCACATGTAAGTGCAAGAGATCCTGAAGCACTCACTCATCATGGGAAAGTACCAATGTGTTTCTTCGTTGGTTGATTTAAGAAAATTCTTACAAAAACTCTCCAGATTATTGACTTTTTAAAGTTTTTCTAGGAAACGTTCTAGATGAATGCTTATTAGCCTTTGTCAGTATGTAATTTTTGCAAAGTGTCTCTGTGGCGCAATCGGTTAGTGTGTCTGGCTACTAACCAAAAGGTTGGTGGTTCAATCCCACCCAGGGACATAATTGACCTTGTGATCAGGTTTTGGTGATCTTTAAGTAGACAAGTCAAAATTTCAAACCCCATTTTATGGTGTAGGGTACCTGGCCTTCTCTGATGTAATCAGAGTTAGATTTGATTCAGTGATTTTATAAAAAACAGCTAGGAAGCACAATTTAGCAATGGATTGCAGAGAAAAAAAATATGCTGGCAGAAAAATCCAATTGAGTGATTAAACAGCTCTTCATTTTCTGGCTTTATTTTTATGCTAACAAATTTGTTCTCTAAAAGTGTCCACAAAGCCAAGTCTCTGATTAACACCTTTGTAGGGATGGTTTTTCACCTATAACTAAATTAAACTTGCTTCATTGGAAAGGCAGCAAGATGCATCCTCATTTCAATGTCTACTGAAATAATACAGGTTGACACCAGGAAACATTAACGCCACTGCATCCTTGCTGCTTTCTCATGTAGAAGTCTGTTTAATGTGAAAACAAGGTGATATCTAATTAGCACACAGGTAAGGAATTAAGAAAATCTTTATTTAAGGGTGAAGATGTTTCTCACAAAATTGTTGCCCCAATGCATCATTGAAATTCAAGCTGGAAAGATGATTTTAATATATCACTTGTACATTTTGTATTGCTCTTCTGGTGACAATGTAGTTTGTTTTTGTCAATTACCCTTTTAATAATAGGGTAAAGAAAATTAAGTGGATTTTTTTAAGAAAACTATAATGTCAATACACTATTAAAACAAATTAAAATGGTAAAAGTTATTGTACTTTAAGTAAAAATAAAAGAGCTAAAATATCAATCCCAGTTTTGGATTACTTTAATTAAAAAAAAATGCATATAGCAGAGGATAGTTTTAATCTGCCTACCTCTGGGTTATGGGCCCAGCATGCTTCCATTGCAGTACTCTGCTGCACATGTAAGTGCAAGAGATCCTGAAGCACTCACTCATCATGGGAAAGTACCAATGTGTTTCTTCGTTGGTTGATCTAAGAAACATCTTACAAAAACTCTCCAGATTATTGACTTTTTAAAGTTTTTCTAGGAAACGTTCTAGATGAATGCTTATTAGCCTTTGTCAGTATCCACTTTTGCAAAGTGTCTCTGTGGTGCAATCAGTTAGTGTGTTTGGCTACTAACCAAAAGGTTGGTGGTTCAATCCCACCCAGGGACATAATTGACCTTGTGATCAGGTTTTGGTGATCTTTAAGTAGACAAGTCAAAATTTCAAACCCCCTTTTATGTTGTAGGGTACCTGGCCTTCTCTGATGTAATCAGAGTTAGATTTGATTCAGTGATTTTATAAAAAACAGCTAGGAAGCACAATTTAGCAGTGGGTTGCAGAGAAAAAGAAATATGCTGGCAAAAAAAATCCAATTGAGTGATTAAACAGCTCTTAATTTTCTGGCTTTATTTTTATGCTAACAAATTTGTTCTCTGAAAAGTGTCCACAAAGCCAAGTCTCTGATTAACACCTTTGTATGGATGGTTTTTAACCTATTACTAAATTAAACTTGCTTCATTGGAAAGGCAGCAAGATGCATCCTCATTTCAATGTCTACTGAAATAATACAGGTTGACACCAGGAAACATTAACGCCACTGCATCCTTGCTGCTTTCTCATGTGGAAGTCTGTTTAATGTGAAAACAAGGTGATATCTAATTAGCACACAGGTAAGGAATTAAGAAAATCTTTATTTAAGGGTGAAAATGTTTCTCACAAAATCGTTGCCCCAATGCATCATTGAAATTCAAGCTGGAAAGATGATTTTAATATATCACTTGTACATTTTGTATTGCTCTTCTGGTGACAATGTAGTTTGTTTTTGTCAATTACCATTTTAATAATAGGGTAAAGAAAATTAAGTGGATTTTTGAAAGAAAACTATACTGTCAATATACTATTAAAACAAATTAAAATGGTAAAAGTTATTGTACTTTAAGTAAAAATAAAAGAGCAAAAATATCAATCCCAGTTTTGATTACTTAAATTAACAAAAAAAAATGCATATAGCAAAGGATAGTTTCAATCTGCCTACCTCTGGGTTATGGGCCCAGCATGCTTCCATTGCAGTACTCTGCTGCACATGTAAGTGCAAGAGATCCTGAAGCACTCACTCATCATGGGAAAGTACCAATGTGTTTCTTGGTTGGTTGATGGGAGAAACATCTTACAAAAACTCTCCAGATTATTGACTTTTTAAAGTTTTTCTAGGAAACGTTCTAGATGTATGCTTATTAGCCTTTGTCAGGATGTACTTTTTACAAAGTGTCTCTGTGGCGCAATCGGTTAGTGTGTCTGGCTACTAACCAAAAGGTTGGTGGTTCAATCCCACCCAGGGACGTAATTGACGTTGTTATCAGATTTTGGTGATCTTTAAGTAGACAAGTCAAAATTTCAAACCCCCTGTTATGGTGTAGGGTACCTGGCCTTCTCTGATGTAATCAGAGTTAGATTTGATTCAGTGATTTTATAAAAACAGATAGGAAGCACAATTTAGCAGTGGGTTGCAGAGAAAAAGAAATATGCTGGCAAAAAAAATCCAATTGAGTGATTAAACAGCTCTTCATTTTCTGGCTTTATTTTTATGCTAACAAATTTGTTCTCTGAAAAGTGTCCACAAAGCCAAGTCTCTGATTAACACCTTTGTAGGGATCGTTTTTCACCTATTACTAAATTAAACTTGCTTCATTGGAAAGGCAGCAAGATGCATCCTCATTTCAATTTCTACTGAAATAATACAGGTTGACACCAGGAAACATTAACGCCACTGCATCCTTGCTGCTTTCTCATGTGGAAGTCTGTTTAATGTGAAAACAAGGTGATATCTAATTAGCACACAGGTAAGGAATTAAGAAAATCTTTATTTAAGGGTGAAGATGTTTCTCACAAAATCGTTGCCCCAATGCATCATTGAAATTCAAGCTGGAAAGATGATTTTAATATATCACTTGTACATTTTGTATTGCTCTTCTGGTGACAATGTAGTTTGTTTTTGTCAATTACCCTTTTAATAATAGGGTAAAGAAAATTAAGTGGATTTTTTAAAGAAAACTATACTGTCAATATACTATTCAAACAAATTAAAATGGTAAAAGTTATTGTACTTTAAGTAAAAATAAAAGAGCCAAAATATCAATCCCAGTTTTGGATTACTTTAACAAAAAAAAATGCATATAGCAGAGGATAGTTTCAATCTGCCTACCGTTGGGTTATGGGCCCAGCATGCTTCCATTGCTGTACTCTGCTGCACATGTAAGTGCAAGAGATCCTGAAGCACTCACTCATCATGGGAAAGTACCAATGTGTTTCTTCGTTGGTTGATGGAAGAAACATCTTACAAAAACTCTCCAGATTATTGACTTTTTAAAGTTTTTCTAGGAAACGTTTTAGATGAATGCTTATTAGCCTTTGTCAGTATGGACTTTTGCAAAGTGTCTCTGTGGCGCAATCAGTTAGTGTGCATGGCTATTAACCAAAAGGTTGGTGGTTCAATCCCACCCAGGGACGTATTTGACCTTGTTATCAGATTTTGGTGATCTTTAAGTAGACAAGTCAAAATTTCAAACCCCCTGTTCTGGTGTAGGGTACGTGGCCTTCTCTGATGGAGTTAGATTTGATTCAGTGATTTTAGAAAAACAGCTAGGAAGCACAATTTAGCAGTGGGTTGCAGAGAAAAAGAAATATGCTGGCAAAAAAAATCCAATTGAGTGATTAAACAGCTCTTAATTTTCTGGCTTTATTTTTATGCTAACAAATTTGTTCTCTGAAAAGTGTCCACAAAGCCAAGTCTCTGATTAACACCTTTGTAAGGATGGTTTTTAACCTATTACTAAATTAAACTTGCTTCATTGGAAAGGCAGCAAGATGCATCCTCATTTCAATGTCTACTGAAATAATACAGGTTGACACCAGGAAACATTAACGCCACTGCATCCTTGCTGCTTTCTCATGTGGAAGTCTGTTTAATGTGAAAACAAGGTGATATCTAATTAGCACACAGGTAAGGAATTAAGAAAATCTTTATTTAAGGGTGAAGATGTTTCTCACAAAATCGTTGCCCCAATGCATCATTGAAATTCAAGCTGGAAAGATGATTTTAATATATCACTTGTACATTTTGTATTGCTCTTCTGGTGACAATGTAGTTTGTTTTTGTCAATTACCCTTTTAATAATAGGGTAAAGAAAATTAAGTGGATTTTTTAAAGAAAACTATAATGTCAATACACTATTAAAACAAATTAAAATGGTAAAAGTTATTGTACTTTAAGTAAAAATAAAAGAGCTAAAATATCAATCCCAGTTTTGGATTACTTTAATTAAAAAAAAATGCATATAGCAGAGGATAGTTTTAATCTGCCTACCTCTGGGTTATGGGCCCAGCATGCTTCCATTGCAGTACTCTGCTGCACATGTAAGTGCAAGAGATCCTGAAGCACTCACTCATCATGGGAAAGTACCAATGTGTTTCTTCGTTGGTTGATCTAAGAAACATCTTACAAAAACTCTCCAGATTATTGACTTTTTAAAGTTTTTCTAGGAAACGTTCTAGATGAATGCTTATTAGCCTTTGTCAGTATCCACTTTTGCAAAGTGTCTCTTTGGTGCAATCAGTTAGTGTGTTTGGCTACTAACCAAAAGGTTGGTGGTTCAATCCCACCCAGGGACATAATTGACCTTGTGATCAGGTTTTGGTGATCTTTAAGTAGACAAGTCAAAATTTCAAACCCCCTTTTATGTTGTAGGGTACCTGGCCTTCTCTGATGTAATCAGAGTTAGATTTGATTCAGTGATTTTATAAAAAACAGCTAGGAAGCACAATTTAGCAGTGGGTTGCAGAGAAAAAGAAATATGCTGGCAAAAAAAATCCAATTGAGTGATTAAACAGCTCTTAATTTTCTGGCTTTATTTTTACGCTAACAAATTTGTTCTCTGAAAAGTGTCCACAAAGCCAAGTCTCTGATTAACACCTTTGTATGGATGGTTTTTAACCTATTACTAAATTAAACTTGCTTCATTGGAAAGGCAGCAAGATGCATCCTCATTTCAATGTCTACTGAAATAATACAGGTTGACACCAGGAAACATTAACGCCACTGCATCCTTGCTGCTTTCTCATGTGGAAGTCTGTTTAATGTGAAAACAAGGTGATATCTAATTAGCACACAGGTAAGGAATTAAGAAAATCTTTATTTAAGGGTGAAAATGTTTCTCACAAAATCGTTGCCCCAATGCATCATTGAAATTCAAGCTGGAAAGATGATTTTAATATATCACTTGTACATTTTGTATTGCTCTTCTGGTGACAATGTAGTTTGTTTTTGTCAATTACCATTTTAATAATAGGGTAAAGAAAATTAAGTGGATTTTTGAAAGAAAACTATACTGTCAATATACTATTAAAACAAATTAAAATGGTAAAAGTTATTGTACTTTAAGTAAAAATAAAAGAGCAAAAATATCAATCCCAGTTTTGATTACTTAAATTAACAAAAAAAAATGCATATAGCAAAGGATAGTTTCAATCTGCCTACCTCTGGGTTATGGGCCCAGCATACTTCCATTGCAGTACTCTGCTGCACATGTAAGTGCAAGAGATCCTGAAGCACTCACTCATCATGGGAAAGTACCAATGTGTTTCTTGGTTGGTTGATGGGAGAAACATCTTACAAAAACTCTCCAGATTATTGACTTTTTAAAGTTTTTCTAGGAAACGTTCTAGATGTATGCTTATTAGCCTTTGTCAGGATGTACTTTTTACAAAGTGTCTCTGTGGCGCAATCGGTTAGTGTGTCTGGCTACTAACCAAAAGGTTGGTGGTTCAATCCCACCCAGGGACGTAATTGACATTGTTATCAGATTTTGGTGATCTTTAAGTAGACAAGTCAAAATTTCAAACCCCCTGTTATGGTGTAGGGTACCTGGCCTTCTCTGATGTAATCAGAGTTAGATTTGATTCAGTGATTTTATAAAAACAGATAGGAAGCACAATTTAGCAGTGGGTTGCAGAGAAAAAGAAATATGCTGGCAAAAAAAATCCAATTGAGTGATTAAACAGCTCTTCATTTTCTGGCTTTATTTTTATGCTAACAAATTTGTTCTCTGAAAAGTGTCCACAAAGCCAAGTCTCTGATTAACACCTTTGTAGGGATCGTTTTTCACCTATTACTAAATTAAACTTGCTTCATTGGAAAGGCAGCAAGATGCATCCTCATTTCAATTTCTACTGAAATAATACAGGTTGACACCAGGAAACATTAACGCCACTGCATCCTTGCTGCTTTCTCATGTGGAAGTCTGTTTAATGTGAAAACAAGGTGATATCTAATTAGCACACAGGTAAGGAATTAAGAAAATCTTTATTTAAGGGTGAAGATGTTTCTCACAAAATCGTTGCCCCAATGCATCATTGAAATTCAAGCTGGAAAGATGATTTTAATATATCACTTGTACATTTTGTATTGCTCTTCTGGTGACAATGTAGTTTGTTTTTGTCAATTACCCTTTTAATAATAGGGTAAAGAAAATTAAGTGGATTTTTTAAAGAAAACTATACTGTCAATATACTATTCAAACAAATTAAAATGGTAAAAGTTATTGTACTTCAAGTAAAAATAAAAGCAAAAATATCAATCCCAGTTTTGATTACATAAATTAACAAAAAAAATGCATATAGCAAAGGATAGTTTCAATCTGCCTACCTCTGGGTTATGGGCCCAGCATGCTTCCATTGCAGTACTCTGCTGCACATGTAAGTGCAAGAGATCCTGAAGCACTCACTCATCATGGGAAAGTACCAATGTGTTTCTTCATTGGTTGATGGAAGAAACATCTTACAAAAACTCTCCAGATTATTGACTCTTTAAAGATTTTCTAGGATACGTTCTAGATGTATGCTTATTAGACTTTGTCAGTATGTACTTTTTGCAAAGTGTCTCTGTGGCGCAATCGGTTAGTATGTCCGGCTACTATCAAAAAGGTTGGTGGTTCAATCCCAACCAGGGACATAATTGACCTTGTTATCAGATTTTGGTGATCTTTAAGTAGACAAGTCAAAATTTCAAACCCCCTGTTATGGTGTAGGGTACCTGGCCTTCTCTGATGTAATCAGAGTTAGATTTGATTCAGTGATTTTAGAAAAACAGCTAGGAAGCACAATTTAGCAGTGGGTTGCAGAGAAAAAGAAATATGCTGGCAAAAAAATCCAATTGAGTGATTAAACAGCTCTTAATTTTCTGGCTTTATTTTTATGCTAACAAATTTGTTCTTTGAAAAGTGTCCACAAAGCCAAGTCTCTGATTAACACCTTTGTAGGGATGGTTTTTCACCTATTACTAAATTAAACTTGCTTCATTGGAAAGGCAGCAAGATGCATCCTCATTTCAATGTCTTCTGAAATAATACAGGTTGACACCAGGAAACATTAACGCCACTGTATCCTTGCTGCTTTCTCATGTGGAAGTCTGTTTAATGTGAAAACAAGGTGATATCTAATTAGCACACAGGTAAGGAATTAAGAAAATCTTTATTTAAGGGTGAAGATGTTTCTCACAAAATCGTTGCCCCAATGCATCATTGAAATTCAAGCTGGAAAGATGATTTTAATATATCACTTGTACATTTTGTATTGCTCTTCTGGTGACAATGTAGTTTGTTTTTGTCAATTACCATTTTAATAATAGGGTAAAGAAAATTAAGTGGATTTTTGAAAGAAAACAATACTGTCAATATACTATTAAAACAAATTAAAATGGTAAAAGTTATTGTACTTTAAGTAAAAATAAAAGAGCCAAAATATCAATCCCAGTTTTGGATTACTTTAACAAAAAAAAATGCATATAGCAGAGGATAGTTTCAATCTGCCTACCGTTGGGTTATGGGCCCAGCATGCTTCCATTGCTGTACTCTGCTGCACATGTAAGTGCAAGAGATCCTGAAGCACTCACTCATCATGGGAAAGTACCAATGTGTTTCTTCGTTGGTTGATGGAAGAAACATCTTACAAAAACTCTCCAGATTATTGACTTTTTAAAGTTTTTCTAGGAAACGTTTTAGATGAATGCTTATTAGCCTTTGTCAGTATGGACTTTTGCAAAGTGTCTCTGTGGCGCAATCAGTTAGTGTGCATGGCTATTAACCAAAAGGTTGGTGGTTCAATCCCACCCAGGGACATATTTGACCTTGTTATCAGATTTTGGTGATCTTTAAGTAGACAAGTCAAAATTTCAAACCCCCTGTTCTGGTGTAGGGTACGTGGCCTTCTCTGATGGAGTTAGATTTGATTCAGTGATTTTAGAAAAACAGCTAGGAAGCACAATTTAGCAGTGGGTTGCAGAGAAAAAGAAATATGCTGGCAAAAAAAATCCAATTGAGTGATTAAACAGCTCTTAATTTTCTGGCTTTATTTTTATGCTAACAAATTTGTTCTCTGAAAAGTGTCCACAAAGCCAAGTCTCTGATTAACACCTTTGTAAGGATGGTTTTTAACCTATTACTAAATTAAACTTGCTTCATTGGAAAGGCAGCAAGATGCATCCTCATTTCAATGTCTACTGAAATAATACAGGTTGACACCAGGAAACATTAACGCCACTGCATCCTTGCTGCTTTCTCATGTGGAAGTCTGTTTAATGTGAAAACAAGGTGATATCTAATTAGCACACAGGTAAGGAATTAAGAAAATCTTTATTTAAGGGTGAAGATGTTTCTCACAAAATCGTTGCCCCAATGCATCATTGAAATTCAAGCTGGAAAGATGATTTTAATATATCACTTGTACATTTTGTATTGCTCTTCTGGTGACAATGTAGTTTGTTTTTGTCAATTACCCTTTTAATAATAGGGTAAAGAAAATTAAGTGGATTTTTTAAAGAAAACTATAATGTCAATACACTATTAAAACAAATTAAAATGGTAAAAGTTATTGTACTTTAAGTAAAAATAAAAGAGCTAAAATATCAATCCCAGTTTTGGATTACTTTAATTAAAAAAAAATGCATATAGCAGAGGATAGTTTTAATCTGCCTACCTCTGGGTTATGGGCCCAGCATGCTTCCATTGCAGTACTCTGCTGCACATGTAAGTGCAAGAGATCCTGAAGCACTCACTCATCATGGGAAAGTACCAATGTGTTTCTTCGTTGGTTGATCTAAGAAACATCTTACAAAAACTCTCCAGATTATTGACTTTTTAAAGTTTTTCTAGGAAACGTTCTAGATGAATGCTTATTAGCCTTTGTCAGTATCCACTTTTGCAAAGTGTCTCTGTGGTGCAATCAGTTAGTGTGTTTGGCTACTAACCAAAAGGTTGGTGGTTCAATCCCACCCAGGGACATAATTGACCTTGTGATCAGGTTTTGGTGATCTTTAAGTAGACAAGTCAAAATTTCAAACCCCCTTTTATGTTGTAGGGTACCTGGCCTTCTCTGATGTAATCAGAGTTAGATTTGATTCAGTGATTTTATAAAAAACAGCTAGGAAGCACAATTTAGCAGTGGGTTGCAGAGAAAAAGAAATATGCTGGCAAAAAAAATCCAATTGAGTGATTAAACAGCTCTTAATTTTCTGGCTTTATTTTTATGCTAACAAATTTGTTCTCTGAAAAGTGTCCACAAAGCCAAGTCTCTGATTAACACCTTTGTATGGATGGTTTTTAACCTATTACTAAATTAAACTTGCTTCATTGGAAAGGCAGCAAGATGCATCCTCATTTCAATGTCTACTGAAATAATACAGGTTGACACCAGGAAACATTAACGCCACTGCATCCTTGCTGCTTTCTCATGTGGAAGTCTGTTTAATGTGAAAACAAGGTGATATCTAATTAGCACACAGGTAAGGAATTAAGAAAATCTTTATTTAAGGGTGAAAATGTTTCTCACAAAATCGTTGCCCCAATGCATCATTGAAATTCAAGCTGGAAAGATGATTTTAATATATCACTTGTACATTTTGTATTGCTCTTCTGGTGACAATGTAGTTTGTTTTTGTCAATTACCATTTTAATAATAGGGTAAAGAAAATTAAGTGGATTTTTGAAAGAAAACTATACTGTCAATATACTATTAAAACAAATTAAAATGGTAAAAGTTATTGTACTTTAAGTAAAAATAAAAGAGCAAAAATATCAATCCCAGTTTTGATTACTTAAATTAACAAAAAAAAATGCATATAGCAAAGGATAGTTTCAATCTGCCTACCTCTGGGTTATGGGCCCAGCATGCTTCCATTGCAGTACTCTGCTGCACATGTAAGTGCAAGAGATCCTGAAGCACTCACTCATCATGGGAAAGTACCAATGTGTTTCTTGGTTGGTTGATGGAAGAAACATCTTACAAAAACTCTCCAGATTATTGACTTTTTAAAGTTTTTCTAGGAAACGTTCTAGATGTATGCTTATTAGCCTTTGTCAGGATGTACTTTTTACAAAGTGTCTCTGTGGCGCAATCGGTTAGTGTGTCTGGCTACTAACCAAAAGGTTGGTGGTTCAATCCCACCCAGGGACGTAATTGACATTGTTATCAGATTTTGGTGATCTTTAAGTAGACAAGTCAAAATTTCAAACCCCCTGTTATGGTGTAGGGTACCTGGCCTTCTCTGATGTAATCAGAGTTAGATTTGATTCAGTGATTTTATAAAAACAGATAGGAAGCACAATTTAGCAGTGGGTTGCAGAGAAAAAGAAATATGCTGGCAAAAAAAATCCAATTGAGTGATTAAACAGCTCTTCATTTTCTGGCTTTATTTTTATGCTAACAAATTTGTTCTCTGAAAAGTGTCCACAAAGCCAAGTCTCTGATTAACACCTTTGTAGGGATCGTTTTTCACCTATTACTAAATTAAACTTGCTTCATTGGAAAGGCAGCAAGATGCATCCTCATTTCAATTTCTACTGAAATAATACAGGTTGACACCAGGAAACATTAACGCCACTGCATCCTTGCTGCTTTCTCATGTGGAAGTCTGTTTAATGTGAAAACAAGGTGATATCTAATTAGCACACAGGTAAGGAATTAAGAAAATCTTTATTTAAGGGTGAAGATGTTTCTCACAAAATCGTTGCCCCAATGCATCATTGAAATTCAAGCTGGAAAGATGATTTTAATATATCACTTGTACATTTTGTATTGCTCTTCTGGTGACAATGTAGTTTGTTTTTGTCAATTACCCTTTTAATAATAGGGTAAAGAAAATTAAGTGGATTTTTTAAAGAAAACTATACTGTCAATATACTATTCAAACAAATTAAAATGGTAAAAGTTATTGTACTTTAAGTAAAAATAAAAGAGCTAAAATATCAATCCCAGTTTTGGATTACTTTAATTAAAAAAAAATGCATATAGCAGAGGATAGTTTTAATCTGCCTACCTCTGGGTTATGGGCCCAGCATGCTTCCATTGCAGTACTCTGCTGCACATGTAAGTGCAAGAGATCCTGAAGCACTCACTCATCATGGGAAAGTACCAATGTGTTTCTTGGTTGGTTGATGGAAGAAACATCTTACAAAAACTCTCCAGATTATTGACTTTTTAAAGTTTTTCTAGGAAACGTTCTAGATGTATGCTTATTAGCCTTTGTCAGGATGTACTTTTTACAAAGTGTCTCTGTGGCGCAATCGGTTAGTGTGTCTGGCTACTAACCAAAAGGTTGGTGGTTCAATCCCACCCAGGGACGTAATTGACATTGTTATCAGATTTTGGTGATCTTTAAGTAGACAAGTCAAAATTTCAAACCCCCTGTTATGGTGTAGGGTACCTGGCCTTCTCTGATGTAATCAGAGTTAGATTTGATTCAGTGATTTTATAAAAACAGATAGGAAGCACAATTTAGCAGTGGGTTGCAGAGAAAAAGAAATATGCTGGCAAAAAAAATCCAATTGAGTGATTAAACAGCTCTTCATTTTCTGGCTTTATTTTTATGCTAACAAATTTGTTCTCTGAAAAGTGTCCACAAAGCCAAGTCTCTGATTAACACCTTTGTAGGGATCGTTTTTCACCTATTACTAAATTAAACTTGCTTCATTGGAAAGGCAGCAAGATGCATCCTCATTTCAATTTCTACTGAAATAATACAGGTTGACACCAGGAAACATTAACGCCACTGCATCCTTGCTGCTTTCTCATGTGGAAGTCTGTTTAATGTGAAAACAAGGTGATATCTAATTAGCACACAGGTAAGGAATTAAGAAAATCTTTATTTAAGGGTGAAGATGTTTCTCACAAAATCGTTGCCCCAATGCATCATTGAAATTCAAGCTGGAAAGATGATTTTAATATATCACTTGTACATTTTGTATTGCTCTTCTGGTGACAATGTAGTTTGTTTTTGTCAATTACCCTTTTAATAATAGGGTAAAGAAAATTAAGTGGATTTTTTAAAGAAAACTATACTGTCAATATACTATTCAAACAAATTAAAATGGTAAAAGTTATTGTACTTTAAGTAAAAATAAAAGAGCTAAAATATCAATCCCAGTTTTGGATTACTTTAATTAAAAAAAAATGCATATAGCAGAGGATAGTTTTAATCTGCCTACCTCTGGGTTATGGGCCCAGCATGCTTCCATTGCAGTACTCTGCTGCACATGTAAGTGCAAGAGATCCTGAAGCACTCACTCATCATGGGAAAGTACCAATGTGTTTCTTGGTTGGTTGATGGAAGAAACATCTTACAAAAACTCTCCAGATTATTGACTTTTTAAAGTTTTTCTAGGAAACGTTCTAGATGTATGCTTATTAGCCTTTGTCAGGATGTACTTTTTACAAAGTGTCTCTGTGGCGCAATCGGTTAGTGTGTCTGGCTACTAACCAAAAGGTTGGTGGTTCAATCCCACCCAGGGACGTAATTGACATTGTTATCAGATTTTGGTGATCTTTAAGTAGACAAGTCAAAATTTCAAACCCCCTGTTATGGTGTAGGGTACCTGGCCTTCTCTGATGTAATCAGAGTTAGATTTGATTCAGTGATTTTATAAAAACAGATAGGAAGCACAATTTAGCAGTGGGTTGCAGAGAAAAAGAAATATGCTGGCAAAAAAAATCCAATTGAGTGATTAAACAGCTCTTCATTTTCTGGCTTTATTTTTATGCTAACAAATTTGTTCTCTGAAAAGTGTCCACAAAGCCAAGTCTCTGATTAACACCTTTGTAGGGATCGTTTTTCACCTATTACTAAATTAAACTTGCTTCATTGGAAAGGCAGCAAGATGCATCCTCATTTCAATTTCTACTGAAATAATACAGGTTGACACCAGGAAACATTAACGCCACTGCATCCTTGCTGCTTTCTCATGTGGAAGTCTGTTTAATGTGAAAACAAGGTGATATCTAATTAGCACACAGGTAAGGAATTAAGAAAATCTTTATTTAAGGGTGAAGATGTTTCTCACAAAATCGTTGCCCCAATGCATCATTGAAATTCAAGCTGGAAAGATGATTTTAATATATCACTTGTACATTTTGTATTGCTCTTCTGGTGACAATGTAGTTTGTTTTTGTCAATTACCCTTTTAATAATAGGGTAAAGAAAATTAAGTGGATTTTTTAAAGAAAACTATACTGTCAATATACTATTCAAACAAATTAAAATGGTAAAAGTTATTGTACTTCAAGTAAAAATAAAAGCAAAAATATCAATCCCAGTTTTGATTACTTAAATTAACAAAAAAAATGCATATAGCAAAGGATAGTTTCAATCTGCCTACCTCTGGGTTATGGGCCCAGCATGCTTCCATTGCAGTACTCTGCTGCACATGTAAGTGCAAGAGATCCTGAAGCACTCACTCATCATGGGAAAGTACCAATGTGTTTCTTCATTGGTTGATGGAAGAAACATCTTACAAAAACTCTCCAGATTATTGACTCTTTAAAGATTTTCTAGGATACGTTCTAGATGTATGCTTATTAGACTTTGTCAGTATGTACTTTTTGCAAAGTGTCTCTGTGGCGCAATCGGTTAGTATGTCCGGCTACTATCAAAAAGGTTGGTGGTTCAATCCCAACCAGGGACATAATTGACCTTGTTATCAGATTTTGGTGATCTTTAAGTAGACAAGTCAAAATTTCAAACCCCCTGTTATGGTGTAGGGTACCTGGCCTTCTCTGATGTAATCAGAGTTAGATTTGATTCAGTGATTTTAGAAAAACAGCTAGGAAGCACAATTTAGCAGTGGGTTGCAGAGAAAAAGAAATATGCTGGCAAAAAAAATCCAATTGAGTGATTAAACAGCTCTTAATTTTCTGGCTTTATTTTTATGCTAACAAATTTGTTCTCTGAAAAGTGTCCACAAAGCCAAGTCTCTGATGAACACCTTTGTAAGGATGGTTTTTAACCTATTACTAAATTAAACTTGCTTCATTGGAAAGGCAGCAAGATGCATCCTCATTTCAATGTCTACTGAAATAATACAGGTTGACACCAGGAAACATTAACGCCACTGCATCCTTGCTGCTTTCTCATGTGGAAGTCTGTTTAATGTGAAAACAAGGTGATATCTAATTAGCACACAGGTAAGGAATTAAGAAAATCTTTATTTAAGGGTGAAAATGTTTCTCACAAAATCGTTGCCCCAATGCATCATTGAAATTCAAGCAGGAAAGATGATTTTAATATATCACTTGTACATTTTGTATTGCTCTTCTGGTGACAATGTAGTTTGTTTTTGTCAATTACCATTTTAATAATAGGGTAAAAAAAATTAAGTGGATTTTTGAAAGAAAACAATACTGTCAATATACTATTAAAACAAATTAAAATGGTAAAAGTTATTGTACTGTAAGTAAAAATAAAAGAGCTAAAATATCAATCCCAGTTTTGGATTACTTTAATTAAAAAAAAATACATATAGCAGAGGATAGTTTTAATCTGCCTACCTCTGGGTTATGGGCCCAGCATGCTTCCATTGCAGTACTCTGCTGCACATGTAAGTGCAAGCGATCCTGAAGCACTCACTCATCATGGGAAAGTACCAATGTGTTTCTTCGTTGGTTGATCTAAGAAACATCTTACAAAAACTCTCCAGATTATTGACTTTTTAAAGTTTTTCTAGGAAACGTTCTAGATGAATGCTTATTAGCCTTTGTCAGTATCCACTTTTGCAAAGTGTCTCTGTGGTGCAATCAGTTAGTGTGTTTGGCTACTAACCAAAAGGTTGGTGGTTCAATCCCACCCAGGGATGTAAGTGACCTTGTGGTCAGGTTTTGGTGATCTTTAAGTGGACAAGTCAAAATTTCAAACCCCCTCTTATGATGTAGGGTACCTGGCCTTCTCTGATGTAATCAGAGTTAGATTTGATTAAGTGATTTTATAAAAAACAGCTAGGAAGCACAATTTAGCAGTGGGTTGCAAAGAAAAAAAATATGCTGGCAGAAAAATCCAATTGAGTGATTAAACAGCTCTTCATTTTCTGGCTTTATTTTTATGCTAACAAATGTGTTCTCTGAAAAGTGTCCACAAAGCCAAGTCTCTGATGAACACCTTTGTAAGGATGGTTTTTCACCTATTACTAAATTAAACTTGCTTCATTGGAAAGGCAGCAAGATGCATCCTCATTTCAATGTCTACTGAAATAATACAGGTTGACACCAGGAAACATTAACGCCAATGCATCCTTGCTGCTTTCTCATGTGGAAGTCTGTTTAATGTGAAAACAAGGTGATATCTAATTAGCACACAGGTAAGGAATTAAGAAAATCTTTATTTAAGGGTGAAGATGTTTCTCACAAAATCGTTGCCCCAATGCATCATTGAAATTCAAGCTGGAAAGATGATTTTAATATATCACTTGTACATTTTGTATTGCTCTTCTGGTGACAATGTAGTTTGTTTTTGTCAATTACCCTTTTAATAATAGGGTAAAGAAAATTAAGTGGATTTTTTAAAGAAAACTATAATGTCAATACACTATTAAAACAAATTAAAATGGTAAAAGTTATTGTACTTTAAGTAAAAATAAAAGAGCTAAAATATCAATCCCAGTTTTGGATTACTTTAATTAAAAAAAAATGCATATAGCAGAGGATAGTTTTAATCTGCCTACCTCTGGGTTATGGGCCCAGCATGCTTCCATTGCAGTACTCTGCTGCACATGTAAGTGCAAGAGATCCTGAAGCACTCACTCATCATGGGAAAGTACCAATGTGTTTCTTCGTTGGTTGATCTAAGAAACATCTTACAAAAACTCTCCAGATTATTGACTTTTTAAAGTTTTTCTAGGAAACGTTCTAGATGAATGCTTATTAGCCTTTGTCAGTATCCACTTTTGCAAAGTGTCTCTTTGGTGCAATCAGTTAGTGTGTTTGGCTACTAACCAAAAGGTTGGTGGTTCAATCCCACCCAGGGACATAATTGACCTTGTGATCAGGTTTTGGTGATCTTTAAGTAGACAAGTCAAAATTTCAAACCCCCTTTTATGTTGTAGGGTACCTGGCCTTCTCTGATGTAATCAGAGTTAGATTTGATTCAGTGATTTTATAAAAAACAGCTAGGAAGCACAATTTAGCAGTGGGTTGCAGAGAAAAAGAAATATGCTGGCAAAAAAAATCCAATTGAGTGATTAAACAGCTCTTAATTTTCTGGCTTTATTTTTACGCTAACAAATTTGTTCTCTGAAAAGTGTCCACAAAGCCAAGTCTCTGATTAACACCTTTGTATGGATGGTTTTTAACCTATTACTAAATTAAACTTGCTTCATTGGAAAGGCAGCAAGATGCATCCTCATTTCAATGTCTACTGAAATAATACAGGTTGACACCAGGAAACATTAACGCCACTGCATCCTTGCTGCTTTCTCATGTGGAAGTCTGTTTAATGTGAAAACAAGGTGATATCTAATTAGCACACAGGTAAGGAATTAAGAAAATCTTTATTTAAGGGTGAAAATGTTTCTCACAAAATCGTTGCCCCAATGCATCATTGAAATTCAAGCTGGAAAGATGATTTTAATATATCACTTGTACATTTTGTATTGCTCTTCTGGTGACAATGTAGTTTGTTTTTGTCAATTACCATTTTAATAATAGGGTAAAGAAAATTAAGTGGATTTTTGAAAGAAAACTATACTGTCAATATACTATTAAAACAAATTAAAATGGTAAAAGTTATTGTACTTTAAGTAAAAATAAAAGAGCAAAAATATCAATCCCAGTTTTGATTACTTAAATTAACAAAAAAAAATGCATATAGCAAAGGATAGTTTCAATCTGCCTACCTCTGGGTTATGGGCCCAGCATGCTTCCATTGCAGTACTCTGCTGCACATGTAAGTGCAAGAGATCCTGAAGCACTCACTCATCATGGGAAAGTACCAATGTGTTTCTTGGTTGGTTGATGGGAGAAACATCTTACAAAAACTCTCCAGATTATTGACTTTTTAAAGTTTTTCTAGGAAACGTTCTAGATGTATGCTTATTAGCCTTTGTCAGGATGTACTTTTTACAAAGTGTCTCTGTGGCGCAATCGGTTAGTGTGTCTGGCTACTAACCAAAAGGTTGGTGGTTCAATCCCACCCAGGGACGTAATTGACATTGTTATCAGATTTTGGTGATCTTTAAGTAGACAAGTCAAAATTTCAAACCCCCTGTTATGGTGTAGGGTACCTGGCCTTCTCTGATGTAATCAGAGTTAGATTTGATTCAGTGATTTTATAAAAACAGATAGGAAGCACAATTTAGCAGTGGGTTGCAGAGAAAAAGAAATATGCTGGCAAAAAAAATCCAATTGAGTGATTAAACAGCTCTTCATTTTCTGGCTTTATTTTTATGCTAACAAATTTGTTCTCTGAAAAGTGTCCACAAAGCCAAGTCTCTGATTAACACCTTTGTAGGGATCGTTTTTCACCTATTACTAAATTAAACTTGCTTCATTGGAAAGGCAGCAAGATGCATCCTCATTTCAATTTCTACTGAAATAATACAGGTTGACACCAGGAAACATTAACGCCACTGCATCCTTGCTGCTTTCTCATGTGGAAGTCTGTTTAATGTGAAAACAAGGTGATATCTAATTAGCACACAGGTAAGGAATTAAGAAAATCTTTATTTAAGGGTGAAAATGTTTCTCACAAAATCGTTGCCCCAATGCATCATTGAAATTCAAGCTGGAAAGATGATTTTAATATATCACTTGTACATTTTGTATTGCTCTTCTGGTGACAATGTAGTTTGTTTTTGTAAATTACCATTTTAATAATAGGGTAAAGAAAATTAAGTGGATTTTTGAAAGAAAACAATACTGTCAATATACTATTAAAACAAATTAAAATGGTAAAAGTTATTGTACTGTAAGTAAAAATAAAAGAGCCAACATATCAATCCCAGTTTTGGATTACTTTAATAAAAAAAAAAAATGCATATAGCAGAGGATAGTTTCAATCTGCCTACCTCTGGGTTATGTGCCCAGCATGCTTCCATTGCTGTACTCTGCTGCACATGTAAGTGCAATAGATCCTGAAGCACTCACTCATCCTGGGAAAGTACCAATGTGTTTCTTCGTTGGTTGATGGAAGAAACATCTTACAAAAACTCTCCAGATTATTGACTTTTTAAAGTTTTTCTAGGAAACGTTTTAGATGAATGCTTATTAGCCTTTGTCAGTATGTACTTTTGCAAAGTGTCTCTGTGGCGCAATCAGTTAGTGTGTATGGCTATTAACCAAAAGGTTGGTGGTTCAATCCCACCCAGGGATGTAATTGACCTTGTTATCAGATTTTGGTGATCTTTAAGTAGACAAGTCAAAATTTCAAACCCCCTCTTATGGTGTAGGGTACCTGGCCTTCTCTGATGTAATCAGAGTTAGATTTGATTCAGTGATTTTATAAAAACAGCTAGGAAGCACAATTTAGCAGTGGGTTGCAGAGAAAAAGAAATATGCTGGCAAAAAAATCCAATTGAGTGATTAAACAGCTCTTCATTTTCTGGCTTTATTTTTATGCTAACAAATTTGTTCTCTGAAAAGTGTCCACAAAGCCAAGTCTCTGATTAACACCTTTGTAAGGATGGTTTTTCACCTATTACTAAATTAAACTTGCTTCATTGGAAAGGCAGCAAGATGCATCCTCATTTCAATGTCTACTGAAATAATACAGGTTGACACCAGGAAACATTAACGCCACTGCATCCTTGCTGCTTTCTCATGTGGAAGTCTGTTTAATGTGAAAACAAGGTGATATCTAATTAGTACACAGGTAAGGAATTAAGAAAATCTTTATTTAAGGGTGAAAATGTTTCTCACAAAATCGTTGCCCCAATGCATCATTGAAATTCAAGCTGGAAAGATGATTTTAATATATCACTTGTACATTTTGTATTGCTCTTCTGGTGACAATGTAGTTTGTTTTTGTCAATTACCATTTTAATAATAGGGTAAAGAAAATTAAGTGGATTTTTAAAAGAAAACAATACTTTCAATATACTATTAAAACAAATTAAAATAGTAAAAGTTATTGTACTTTAATGAAAAATAAAAGAGCAAAAATATCAATCCCAGTTTTGATTACTTAAATTAACAAAAAAAATGCATATAGCAAAGGATAGTTTCAATCTGCCTACCTCTGGGTTATGGGCCCAGCATGCTTCCATTGCAGTACTCTGCTGCACATGTAAGTGCAAGAGATCCTGAAGCACTCACTCATCATGGGAAAGTACCAATGTGTTTCTTCGTTGGTGGATGGAAGAAACATCTTACAAAAACTCTCCAGATTATTGACTTTTTAAAGTTTTTCTAGGAAACGTTTTAGATGAATGCTTATTAGCCTTTGTCAGTATGTACTTTTGAAAAGTGTCTCTGTGGTGCAATCAGTTAGTGTGTATGGCTATAAACCAAAAGGTTGGTGGTTCAATCCCACCCAGGGACGTAATTGACCTTGTTATCAGATTTTGGTGATCTTTAAGTAGACAAGTCAAAATTTCAAACCCCCTCTTATGGTGTAGGGTACCTGGCCTTCTCTGATGTAATCAGAGTTAGATTTGATTCAGTGATTTTATAAAAACAGCTAGGAAGCACAATTTAGCAGTGGGTTGCAGAGAAAAAGAAATATGCTGGCAAAAAAATCCAATTGAGTGATTAAACAGCTCTTCATTTTCTGGCTTTATTTTTATGCTAACAAATTTGTTCTTTGAAAAGTGTCCACAAAGCCAAGTCTCTGATTAACACCTTTGTAGGGATGGTTTTTCACCTATTACTAAATTAAATTTGCTTCATTGGAAAGGCAGCAAGATGCATCCTCATTTCAATGTCTACTGAAATAATACGGGTTGACACAAGGAAACATTAACGCCACTGCATCCTTGCTGCTTTCTCATGTGGAAGTCTGTTTAATGTGAAAACAAGGTGATATCTAATTAGCACACAGGTAAGGAATTAAGAAAATCTTTATTTAAGGGTGAAGATGTTTCTCACAAAATCGTTGCCCCAATGCATCATTGAAATTCAAGCTGGAAAGATGATTTTAATATATCACTTGTACATTTTGTATTGCTCTTCTGGTGACAATGTAGTTTGTTTTTGTCAATTACCCTTTTAATAATAGGGTAAAGAAAATTAAGTGGATTTTTTAAAGAAAACTATACTGTCAATATACTATTAAAACAAATTAAAATGGTAAAAGTTATTGTACTTTAAGTAAAAATAAAAGAGCAAAAATATCAATCCCAGTTTTGATTTCTTAAATTAACAAAAAAAAATGCATATAGCAAAGGATAGTTTCAATCTGCCTACCTCTGGGTTATGGGCCCAACATGCTTCCATTGCAGTACTCTGCTGCACATGTAAGTGCAAGAGATCCTGAAGCACTCAGTCATCATGGGAAAGTACCAATGTGTTTCTTCGTTGGTTGATGGAAGAAACATCTTACAAAAACTCTCCAGATTATTGACTTTTTAAAGTTTTTCTAGGAAACGTTTTAGATGAATGCTTATTAGCCTTTGTCAGTATGGACTTTTGCAAAGTGTCTCTGTGGCGCAATCAGTTAGTGTGCACGGCTATTAACCAAAAGGTTGGTGGTTCAATCCCACCCAGGGATGTATTTGACCTTGTTATCAGATTTTGGTGATCTTTAAGTAGACAAGTCAAAATTTCAAACCCCCTCTTATGGTGTAGGGTACCTGGCCTTCTCTGATGTAATCAGAGTTAGATTTGATTCAGTGATTTTATAAAAACAGCTAGGAAGCACAATTTAGCAGTGGGTTGCAGAGAAAAAGAAATATGCTGGCAAAAAAATCCAATTGAGTGATTAAACAGCTCTTCATTTTCTGGCTTTATTTTTATGCTAACAAATTTGTTCTCTGAAAAGTGTCCACAAAGCCAAGTCTCTGATTAACACCTTTGTAAGGATGGTTTTTCACCTATTACTAAATTAAACTTGCTTCATTGGAAAGGCAGCAAGATGCATCCTCATTTCAATGTCTACTGAAATAATACAGGTTGACACCAGGAAACATTAACGCCACTGCATCCTTGCTGCTTTCTCATGTGGAAGTCTGTTTAATGTGAAAACAAGGTGATATCTAATTTGCACACAGGTAAGGAATTAAGAAAATCTTTATTTAAGGGTGAAAATGTTTCTCACAAAATCGTTGCCCCAATGCATCATTGAAATTCAAGCTGGAAAGATGATTTTAATATATCACTTGTACATTTTGTATTGCTCTTCTGATGACAATGTAGTTTGTTTTTGTCAATTACCATTTTAATAATAGGGTAAAGAAAATTAAGTGGATTTTTAAAAGAAAACAATACTTTCAATATACTATTAAAACAAATTAAAATGGTAAAAGTTATTGTACTTTAATGAAAAATAAAAGAGCAAAAATATCAATCCCAGTTTTGGATTACTTTAATTAACAAAAAAAAATGCATATAGCAGAGGATAGTTTTAATCTGCCTACCTCTGGGTTATGGGCCCAGCATGCTTCCATTGCAGTACTCTGCTGCACATGTAAGTGCAAGAGATCCTGAAGCACTCACTCATCATGGGAAAGTACCAATGTGTTTCTTCGTTGGTGGATGGAAGAAACATCTTACAAAAACTCTCCAGATTATTGACTTTTTAAAGTTTTTCTAGGAAACATTTTAGATGAATGCTTATTAGCCTTTGTCAGTATGTACTTTTGCAAAGTGTCTCTGTGGCGCAATCAGTTAGTGTGTACGGCTATAAACCAAAAGGTTGGTGGTTCAATCCCACCCAGGGACGTAATTGACCTTGTTATCAGATTTTGGTGATCTTTAAGTAGACAAGTCAAAATTTCAAACCCCCTCTTATGGTGTAGGGTACCTGGCCTTCTCTGATGTAATCAGAGTTAGATTTGATTCAGTGATTTTATAAAAACAGCTAGGAAGCACAATTTAGCAGTGGGTTGCAGAGAAAAAGAAATATGCTGGCAAAAAAATCCAATTGAGTGATTAAACAGCTCTTAATTTTCTGGCTTTATTTTTATGCTAACAAATTTGTTCTTTGAAAAGTGTCCACAAAGCCAAGTCTCTGATTAACACCTTTGTAGGGATGGTTTTTAACCTATTACTAAATTAAATTTGCTTCATTGGAAAGGCAGCAAGATGCATCCTCATTTCAATGTCTACTGAAATAATACGGGTTGACACAAGGAAACATTAACGCCACTGCATCCTTGCTGCTTTCTCATGTGGAAGTCTGTTTAATGTGAAAACAAGGTGATATCTAATTAGCACACAGGTAAGGAATTAAGAAAATCTTTATTTAAGGGTGAAGATGTTTCTCACAAAATCGTTGCCCCAATGCATCATTGAAAGTCAAGCTGGAAAGATGATTTTAATATATCACTTGTACATTTTGTATTGCTCTTCTGGTGACAATGTAGTTTGTTTTTGTCAATTACCCTTTTAATAATAGGGTAAAGAAAATTAAGTGGATTTTTTAAAGAAAACTATACTGTCAATATACTATTAAAACAAATTAAAATGGTAAAAGTTATTGTACTTTAAGTAAAAATAAAAGAGCAAAAATATCAATCCCAGTTTTGATTACTTAAATTAACAAAAAAATATGCATATAGCAAAGGATAGTTTCATTCTGCCTACCTCTGGGTTATGGGCCCAGCATGCTTCCATTGCAGTACTCTGCTGCACATGTAAGTGCAAGAGATCCTGAAGCACTCAGTCATCATGGGAAAGTACCAATGTGTTTCTTCGTTGGTTGATGGAAGAAACATCTTACAAAAACTCTCCAGATTATTGACTTTTTAAAGTTTTTCTAGGAAACGTTTTAGATGAATGCTTATTAGCCTTTGTCAGTATGTACTTTTGCAAAGTGTCTCTGTGGCGCAATCAGTTAGTGTATATGGCTATTAACCAAAAGGTTGGTGGTTCAATCCCACCCAGGGACGTAATTGACCTTGTTATCAGATTTTGGTGATCTTTAAGTAGACAAGTCAAAATTTCAAACCCCCTCTTATGGTGTAGGGTACCTGGCCTTCTCTGATGTAATCAGAGTTAGATTTGATTCAGTGATTTTATAAAAACAGCTAGGAAGCACAATTTAGCAGTGGGTTGCAGAGAAAAAGAAATATGCTGGCAAAAAAATCCAATTGAGTGATTAAACAGCTCTTCATTTTCTGGCTTTATTTTTATGCTAACAAATTTGTTCTCTGAAAAGTGTCCACAAAGCCAAGTCTCTGATTAACACCTTTGTAAGGATGGTTTTTCACCTATTACTAAATTAAACTTGCTTCATTGGAAAGGCAGCAAGATGCATCCTCATTTCAATGTCTACTGAAATAATACAGGTTGACACCAGGAAACATTAACGCCACTGCATCCTTGCTGCTTTCTCATGTGGAAGTCTGTTTAATGTGAAAACAAGGTGATATCTAATTAGCACACAGGTAAGGAATTAAGAAAATCTTTATTTAAGGGTGAAAATGTTTCTCACAAAATCGTTGCCCCAATGCATCATTGAAATTCAAGCTGGAAAGATGATTTTAATATATCACTTGTACATTTTGTATTGCTCTTCTGATGACAATGTAGTTTGTTTTTGTCAATTACCATTTTAATAATAGGGTAAAGAAAATTAAGTGGATTTTTAAAAGAAAACAATACTTTCAATATACTATTAAAACAAATTAAAATGGTAAAAGTTATTGTACTTTAATGAAAAATAAAAGAGCAAAAATATCAATCCCAGTTTTGGATTACTTTAATTAACAAAAAAAATGCATATAGCAGAGGATAGTTTTAATCTGCCTACCTCAGGGTTATGGGCCCAGCATGCTTCCATTGCAGTACTCTGCTGCACATGTAAGTGCAAGAGATCCTGAAGCACTCACTCATCATGGGAAAGTACCAATGTGTTTCTTCGTTGGTGGATGGAAGAAACATCTTACAAAAACTCTCCAGATTATTGACTTTTTAAAGTTTTTCTAGGAAACGTTTTAGATGAATGCTTATTAGCCTTTGTCAGTATGTACTTTTGCAAAGTGTCTCTGTGGCGCAATCAGTTAGTGTGTACGGCTATAAACCAAAAGGTTGGTGGTTCAATCCCACCCAGGGACGTAATTGACCTTGTTATCAGATTTTGGTGATCTTTAAGTAGACAAGTCAAAATTTCAAACCCCCTCTTATGGTGTAGGGTACCTGGCCTTCTCTGATGTAATCAGAGTTAGATTTGATTCAGTGATTTTATAAAAACAGCTAGGAAGCACAATTTAGCAGTGGGTTGCAGAGAAAAAGAAATATGCTGGCAAAAAAATCCAATTGAGTGATTAAACAGCTCTTAATTTTCTGGATTTATTTTTATGCTAACAAATTTGTTCTTTGAAAAGTGTCCACAAAGCCAAGTCTCTGATTAACACCTTTGTAGGGATGGTTTTTAACCTATTACTAAATTAAATTTGCTTCATTGGAAAGGCAGCAAGATGCATCCTCATTTCAATGTCTACTGAAATAATACGGGTTGACACAAGGAAACATTAACGCCACTGCATCCTTGCTGCTTTCTCATGTGGAAGTCTGTTTAATGTGAAAACAAGGTGATATCTAATTAGCACACAGGTAAGGAATTAAGAAAATCTTTATTTAAGGGTGAAGATGTTTCTCACAAAATCGTTGCCCCAATGCATCATTGAAATTCAAGCTGGAAAGATGATTTTAATTTATCACTTGTACATTTTGTATTGCTCTTCTGGTGACAATGTAGTTTGTTTTTGTCAATTACCCTTTTAATAATAGGGTAAAGAAAATTAAGTGGATTTTTTAAAGAAAACTATACTGTCAATATACTATTAAAACAAATTAAAATGGTAAAAGTTATTGTACTTTAAGTAAAAATAAAAGAGCAAAAATATCAATCCCAGTTTTGATTACTTAAATTAACAAAAAAAAATGCATATAGCAAAGGATAGTTTCAATCTGCCTACCTCTGGGTTATGGGCCCAGCATGCTTCCATTGCAGTACTCTGCTGCACATGTAAGTGCAAGAGATCCTGAAGCACTCAGTCATCATGGGAAAGTACCAATGTGTTTCTTCGTTGGTTGATGGAAGAAACATCTTACAAAAACTCTCCAGATTATTGACTTTTTAAAGTTTTTCTAGGAAACGTTTTAGATGAATGCTTATTAGCCTTTGTCAGTATGTACTTTTGCTAAGTGTCTCTGTGGCGCAATCAGTTAGTGTGCACGGCTATTAACCAAAAGGTTGGTGGTTCAATCCCACCCAGGGACGTAATTGACCTTGTTATCAGATTTTGGTGATCTTTAAGTAGACAAGTCAAAATTTCAAACCCCCTCTTATGGTGTAGGGTACCTGGCCTTCTCTGATGTAATCAGAGTTAGATTTGATTCAGTGATTTTATAAAAACAGCTAGGAAGCACAATTTAGCAGTGGGTTGCAGAGAAAAAGAAATATGCTGGCAAAAAAATCCAATTGAGTGATTAAACAGCTCTTCATTTTCTGGCTTTATTTTTATGCTAACAAATTTGTTCTCTGAAAAGTGTCCACAAAGCCAAGTCTCTGATTAACACCTTTGTAAGGATGGTTTTTCACCTATTACTAAATTAAACTTGCTTCATTGGAAAGGCAGCAAGATGCATCCTCATTTCAATGTCTACTGAAATAATACAGGTTGACACCAGGAAACATTAACGCCACTGCATCCTTGCTGCTTTCTCATGTGGAAGTCTGTTTAATGTGAAAACAAGGTGATATCTAATTAGCACACAGGTAAGGAATTAAGAAAATCTTTATTTAAGGGTGAAAATGTTTCTCACAAAATCGTTGCCCCAATGCATCATTGAAATTCAAGCTGGAAAGATGATTTTAATATATCACTTGTACATTTTGTATTGCTCTTCTGATGACAATGTAGTTTGTTTTTGTCAATTACCATTTTAATAATAGGGTAAAGAAAATTAAGTGGATTTTTAAAAGAAAACAATACTTTCAATATACTATTAAAACAAATTAAAATGGTAAAAGTTATTGTACTTTAATGAAAAATAAAAGAGCAAAAATATCAATCCCAGTTTTGGATTACTTTAATTAACAAAAAAAATGCATATAGCAGAGGATAGTTTTAATCTGCCTACCTCTGGGTTATGGGCCCAGCATGCTTCCATTGCAGTACTCTGCTGCACATGTAAGTGCAAGAGATCCTGAAGCACTCACTCGTCATGGGAAAGTACCAATGTGTTTCTTCGTTGGTGGATGGAAGAAACATCTTACAAAAACTCTCCAGATTATTGACTTTTTAAAGTTTTTCTAGGAAACGTTTTAGATGAATGCTTATTAGCCTTTGTCAGTATGTACTTTTGCAAAGTGTCTCTGTGGCGCAATCAGTTAGTGTGTACGGCTATAAACCAAAAGGTTGGTGGTTCAATCCCACCCAGGGACGTAATTGACCTTGTTATCAGATTTTGGTGATCTTTAAGTAGACAAGTCAAAATTTCAAACCCCCTCTTATGGTGTAGGGTACCTGGCCTTCTCTGATGTAATCAGAGTTAGATTTGATTCAGTGATTTTATAAAAACAGCTAGGAAGCACAATTTAGCAGTGGGTTGCAGAGAAAAAGAAATATGCTGGCAAAAAAAATCCAATTGAGTGATTAAACAGCTCTTAATTTTCTGGCTTTATTTTTATGCTAACAAATTTGTTCTTTGAAAAGTGTCCACAAAGCCAAGTCTCTGATTAACACCTTTGTAGGGATGGTTTTTAACCTATTACTAAATTAAATTTGCTTCATTGGAAAGGCAGCAAGATGCATCCTCATTTCAATGTCTACTGAAATAATACGGGTTGACACAAGGAAACATTAACGCCACTGCATCCTTGCTGCTTTCTCATGTGGAAGTCTGTTTAATGTGAAAACAAGGTGATATCTAATTAGCACACAGGTAAGGAATTAAGAAAATCTTTATTTAAGGGTGAAGATGTTTCTCACAAAATCGTTGCCCCAATGCATCATTGAAAGTCAAGCTGGAAAGATGATTTTAATATATCACTTGTACATTTTGTATTGCTCTTCTGGTGACAATGTAGTTTGTTTTTGTCAATTACCCTTTTAATAATAGGGTAAAGAAAATTTAGAGGATTTTTTAAAGAAAACTATACTGTCAATATACTATTAAAACAAATTAAAATGGTAAAAGTTATTGTACTTTAAGTAAAAATAAAAGAGCAAAAATATCAATCCCAGTTTTGATTACTTAAATTAACAAAAAAATATGCATATAGCAAAGGATAGTTTCATTCTGCCTACCTCTGGGTTATGGGCCCAGCATGCTTCCATTGCAGTACTCTGCTGCACATGTAAGTGCAAGAGATCCTGAAGCACTCAATCATCATGGGAAAGTACCAATGTGTTTCTTCGTTGGTTGATGGAAGAAACATCTTACAAAAACTCTCCAGATTATTGACTTTTTAAAGTTTTTCTAGGAAACGTTTTAGATGAATGCTTATTAGCCTTTGTCAGTATGTACTTTTGCAAAGTGTCTCTGTGGCGCAATCAGTTAGTGTATATGGCTATTAACCAAAAGGTTGGTGGTTCAATCCCACCCAGGGACGTAATTGACCTTGTTATCAGATTTTGGTGATCTTTAAGTAGACAAGTCAAAATTTCAAACCCCCTCTTATGGTGTAGGGTACCTGGCCTTCTCTGATGTAATCAGAGTTAGATTTGATTCAGTGATTTTATAAAAACAGCTAGGAAGCACAATTTAGCAGTGGGTTGCAGAGAAAAAGAAATATGCTGGCAAAAAAATCCAATTGAGTAATTAAACAGCTCTTAATTTTCTGGCTTTATTTTTATGCTAACAAATTTGTTCTTTGAAAAGTGTCCACAAAGCCAAGTCTCTGATTAACACCTTTGTAGGGATGGTTTTTCACCTATTACTAAATTAAATTTGCTTCATTGGAAAGGCAGCAAGATGCATCCTCATTTCAATGTCTACTGAAATAATACGGGTTGACACAAGGAAACATTAACGCCACTGCATCCTTGCTGCTTTCTCATGTAGAAGTCTGTTTAATGTGAAAACAAGGTGATATCTAATTAGCACACAGGTAAGGAATTAAGAAAATCTTTATTTAAGGGTGAAGATGTTTCTCACAAAATCGTTGCCCCAATGCATCATTGAAATTCAAGCTGGAAAGATGATTTTAATATATCACTTGTACATTTTGTATTGCTCTTCTGGTGACAATGTAGTTTGTTTTTGTCAATTACCATTTTAATAATAGGGTAAAGAAAATTAAGTGGATTTTTGAAAGAAAACAATACTGTCAATATACTATTAAAACAAATTAAAATGGTAAAAGTTATTGTACTTTAAGTAAAAATAAAAGAGCCAAAATATCAATCCCAGTTTTGGATTACTTTAATTAACAAAAAAAAATGCATATAGCAGAGGATAGTTTCAATCTGCCTACCGCTGGGTTATGGGCCCAGCATGCTTCCATTGCTGTACTCTGCTGCACATGTAAGTGCAAGAGATCCTGAAGCACTCACTCATCATGGGAAAGTACCAATGTGTTTCTCGTTGGTTGATGGAAGAAACATTTTACAAAAACTCTCCAGATTATTGACTTTTTAAAGTTTTTCTAGGAAACGTTCTAGATGTATGCTTATTAGCCTTTGTCAGTATGTCCTTTTTGCGAAGTGTCTCTGTGGTGCAATCGGTTAGTGTGTCCGGCTACTAACCAAAAGGTTGGTGGTTCAATCCCACCCAGGGACGTAATTGACCTTGTTATCAGATTTTGGTGATCTTTAAGTAGACAAGTCAAAATTTCAAACCCCCTGTTATGGTGTAGGGTACCTGGCCTTTTCTGATGTAATCAGAGTTAGATTTGATTCAGTGATTTAATAAAAACAGCTAGGAAGCACAATTTAGCAGTGGGTTGCAGAGAAAAAGAAATATGCTGGCAAAAAAAATCCAATTGAGTGATTAAACAGCTCCTTATTTTCTGGCTTTATTTTTATGCTAACAAATTTGTTCTCTGAAAAGTGTCCACAAAGCCAAGTCTCTGATTAACACCTTTGTAGGGATGGTTTTTCACCTATTACTAAATTAAATTTGCTTCATTGGAAAGGCAGCAAGATGCATCCTCATTGCAATGTCTACTGAAATAATACGGGTTGACACAAGGAAACATTAACGCCACTGCATCCTTGCTGCTTTCTCATGTGGAAGTCTGTTTAATGTGAAAACAAGGTGATATCTAATTAGCACACAGGTAAGGAATTAAGAAAATCTTTATTTAAGGGTGAAAATGTTTCTCACAAAATCGTTGCCCCAATGCATCATTGAAATTCAAGCTGAAAAGATGATTTTAATATATCACTTGTACATTTTGTATTGCTCTTCTGATGACAATGTAGTTTGTTTTTGTCAATTACCATTTTAATAATAGGGTAAAGAAAATTAAGTGGATTTTTAAAAGAAAACAATACTTTCAATATACTATTAAAACAAATCAAAATGGTAAAAGTTATTGTACTTTAATGAAAAATAAAAGAGCAAAAATATCAATCCCAGTTTTGGATTACTTTAATTAACAAAAAAAATGCATATAGCAGAGGATAGTTTTAATCTGCCTACCTCTGGGTTATGGGCCCAGCATGCTTCCATTGCAGTACTCTGCTGCACATGTAAGTGCAAGAGATCCTGAAGCACTCACTCATCATGGGAAAGTACCAATGTGTTTCTTCGTTGGTGGATGGAAGAAACATCTTACAAAAACTCTCCAGATTATTGACTTTTTAAAGTTTTTCTAGGAAACGTTTTAGATGAATGCTTATTAGCCTTTGTCAGTATGTACTTTTGCAAAGTGTCTCTGTGGCGCAATCAGTTAGTGTGTACGGCTATAAACCAAAAGGTTGGTGGTTCAATCCTACCCAGGGACGTAATTGACCTTGTTATCAGATTTTGGTGATCTTTAAGTAGACAAGTCAAAATTTCAAACCCCCTCTTATGGTGTAGGGTACCTGGCCTTCTCTGATGTAATCAGAGTTAGATTTGATTCAGTGATTTTATAAAAACAGCTAGGAAGCACAATTTAGCAGTGGGTTGCAGAGAAAAAGAAATATGCTGGCAAAAAAAATCCAATTGAGTGATTAAACAGCTCTTAATTTTCTGGCTTTATTTTTATGCTAACAAATTTGTTCTTTGAAAAGTGTCCACAAAGCCAAGTCTCTGATTAACACCTTTGTAGGGATGGTTTTTAACCTATTACTAAATTAAATTTGCTTCATTGGAAAGGCAGCAAGATGCATCCTCATTTCAATGTCTACTGAAATAATACGGGTTGACACAAGGAAACATTAACGCCACTGCATCCTTGCTGCTTTCTCATGTGGAAGTCTGTTTAATGTGAAAACAAGGTGATATCTAATTAGCACACAGGTAAGGAATTAAGAAAATATTTATTTAAGGGTGAAGATGTTTCTCACAAAATCGTTGCCCCAATGCATCATTGAAAGTCAAGCTGGAAAGATGATTTTAATATATCACTTGTACATTTTGTATTGCTCTTCTGGTGACAATGTAGTTTGTTTTTGTCAATTACCCTTTTAATAATAGGGTAAAGAAAATTAAGTGGATTTTTTAAAGAAAACTATACTGTCAATATACTATTAAAACAAATTAAAATGGTAAAAGTTATTGTACTTTAAGTAAAAATAAAAGAGCAAAAATATCAATCCCAGTTTTGATTACTTAAATTAACAAAAAAATATGCATATAGCAAAGGATAGTTTCATTCTGCCTACCTCTGGGTTATGGGCCCAGCATGCTTCCATTGCAGTACTCTGCTGCACATGTAAGTGCAAGAGATCCTGAAGCACTCAGTCATCATGGGAAAGTACCAATGTGTTTCTTCGTTGGTTGATGGAAGAAACATCTTACAAAAACTCTCCAGATTATTGACTTTTTAAAGTTTTTCTAGGAAACGTTTTAGATGAATGCTTATTAGCCTTTGTCAGTATGTACTTTTGCAAAGTGTCTCTGTGGCGCAATCAGTTAGTGTATATGGCTATTAACCAAAAGGTTGGTGGTTCAATCACACCCAGGGACGTAATTGACCTTGTTATCAGATTTTGGTGATCTTTAAGTAGACAAGTCAAAATTTCAAACCCCCTCTTATGGTGTAGGGTACCTGGCCTTCTCTGATGTAATCAGAGTTAGATTTGATTCAGTGATTTTATAAAAACAGCTAGGAAGCACAATTTAGCAGTGGGTTGCAGAGAAAAAGAAATATGCTGGCAAAAAAATCCAATTGAGTGATTAAACAGCTCTTCATTTTCTGGCTTTATTTTTATGCTAACAAATTTGTTCTCTGAAAAGTGTCCACAAAGCCAAGTCTCTGATTAACACCTTTGTAAGGATGGTTTTTCACCTATTACTAAATTAAACTTGCTTCATTGGAAAGGCAGCAAGATGCATCCTCATTTCAATGTCTACTGAAATAATACAGGTTGACACCAGGAAACATTAACGCCACTGCATCCTTGCTGCTTTCTCATGTGGAAGTCTGTTTAATGTGAAAACAAGGTGATATCTAATTAGCACACAGGTAAGGAATTAAGAAAATCTTTATTTAAGGGTGAAAATGTTTCTCACAAAATCGTTGCCCCAATGCATCATTGAAATTCAAGCTGGAAAGATGATTTTAATATATCACTTGTACATTTTGTATTGCTCTTCTGATGACAATGTAGTTTGTTTTTGTCAATTACCATTTTAATAATAGGGTAAAGAAAATTAAGTGGATTTTTAAAAGAAAACAATACTTTCAATATACTATTAAAACAAATTAAAATGGTAAAAGTTATTGTACTTTAATGAAAAATAAAAGAGCAAAAATATCAATCCCAGTTTTGGATTACTTTAATTAACAAAAAAAATGCATATAGCAGAGGATAGTTTTAATCTGCCTACCTCTGGGTTATGGGCCCAGCATGCTTCCATTGCAGTACTCTGCTGCACATGTAAGTGCAAGAGATCCTGAAGCACTCACTCGTCATGGGAAAGTACCAATGTGTTTCTTCGTTGGTGGATGGAAGAAACATCTTACAAAAACTCTCCAGATTATTGACTTTTTAAAGTTTTTCTAGGAAACGTTTTAGATGAATGCTTATTAGCCTTTGTCAGTATGTACTTTTGCAAAGTGTCTCTGTGGCGCAATCAGTTAGTGTGTACGGCTATAAACCAAAAGGTTGGTGGTTCAATCCCACCCAGGGACGTAATTGACCTTGTTATCAGATTTTGGTGATCTTTAAGTAGACAAGTCAAAATTTCAAACCCCCTCTTATGGTGTAGGGTACCTGGCCTTCTCTGATGTAATCAGAGTTAGATTTGATTCAGTGATTTTATAAAAACAGCTAGGAAGCACAATTTAGCAGTGGGTTGCAGAGAAAAAGAAATATGCTGGCAAAAAAAATCCAATTGAGTGATTAAACAGCTCTTAATTTTCTGGCTTTATTTTTATGCTAACAAATTTGTTCTTTGAAAAGTGTCCACAAAGCCAAGTCTCTGATTAACACCTTTGTAGGGATGGTTTTTAACCTATTACTAAATTAAATTTGCTTCATTGGAAAGGCAGCAAGATGCATCCTCATTTCAATGTCTACTGAAATAATACGGGTTGACACAAGGAAACATTAACGCCACTGCATCCTTGCTGCTTTCTCATGTGGAAGTCTGTTTAATGTGAAAACAAGGTGATATCTAATTAGCACACAGGTAAGGAATTAAGAAAATCTTTATTTAAGGGTGAAGATGTTTCTCACAAAATCGTTGCCCCAATGCATCATTGAAAGTCAAGCTGGAAAGATGATTTTAATATATCACTTGTACATTTTGTATTGCTCTTCTGGTGACAATGTAGTTTGTTTTTGTCAATTACCCTTTTAATAATAGGGTAAAGAAAATTAAGAGGATTTTTTAAAGAAAACTATACTGTCAATATACTATTAAAACAAATTAAAATGGTAAAAGTTATTGTACTTTAAGTAAAAATAAAAGAGCAAAAATATCAATCCCAGTTTTGATTACTTAAATTAACAAAAAAATATGCATATAGCAAAGGATAGTTTCATTCTGCCTACCTCTGGGTTATGGGCCCAGCATGCTTCCATTGCAGTACTCTGCTGCACATGTAAGTGCAAGAGATCCTGAAGCACTCAATCATCATGGGAAAGTACCAATGTGTTTCTTCGTTGGTTGATGGAAGAAACATCTTACAAAAACTCTCCAGATTATTGACTTTTTAAAGTTTTTCTAGGAAACGTTTTAGATGAATGCTTATTAGCCTTTGTCAGTATGTACTTTTGCAAAGTGTCTCTGTGGCGCAATCAGTTAGTGTATATGGCTATTAACCAAAAGGTTGGTGGTTCAATCCCACCCAGGGACGTAATTGACCTTGTTATCAGATTTTGGTGATCTTTAAGTAGACAAGTCAAAATTTCAAACCCCCTCTTATGGTGTAGGGTACCTGGCCTTCTCTGATGTAATCAGAGTTAGATTTGATTCAGTGATTTTATAAAAACAGCTAGGAAGCACAATTTAGCAGTGGGTTGCAGAGAAAAAGAAATATGCTGGCAAAAAAATCCAATTGAGTGATTAAACAGCTCTTCATTTTCTGGCTTTATTTTTATGCTAACAAATTTGTTCTCTGAAAAGTGTCCACAAAGCCAAGTCTCTGATTAACACCTTTGTAAGGATGGTTTTTCACCTATTACTAAATTAAACTTGCTTCATTGGAAAGGCAGCAAGATGCATCCTCATTTCAATGTCTACTGAAATAATACAGGTTGACACCAGGAAACATTAACGCCACTGCATCCTTGCTGCTTTCTCATGTGGAAGTCTGTTTAATGTGAAAACAAGGTGATATCTAATTAGCACACAGGTAAGGAATTAAGAAAATCTTTATTTAAGGGTGAAAATGTTTCTCACAAAATCGTTGCCCCAATGCATCATTGAAATTCAAGCTGGAAAGATGATTTTAATATATCACTTGTACATTTTGTATTGCTCTTCTGATGACAATGTAGTTTGTTTTTGTCAATTACCATTTTAATAATAGGGTAAAGAAAATTAAGTGGATTTTTAAAAGAAAACAATACTTTCAATATACTATTAAAACAAATTAAAATGGTAAAAGTTATTGTACTTTAATGAAAAATAAAAGAGCAAAAATATCAATCCCAGTTTTGGATTACTTTAATTAACAAAAAAAATGCATATAGCAGAGGATAGTTTTAATCTGCCTACCTCTGGGTTATGGGCCCAGCATGCTTCCATTGCAGTACTCTGCTGCACATGTAAGTGCAAGAGATCCTGAAGCACTCACTCATCATGGGAAAGTACCAATGTGTTTCTTCGTTGGTGGATGGAAGAAACATCTTACAAAAACTCTCCAGATTATTGACTTTTTAAAGTTTTTCTAGGAAACGTTTTAGATGAATGCTTATTAGCCTTTGTCAGTATGTACTTTTGCAAAGTGTCTCTGTGGCGCAATCAGTTAGTGTGTACGGCTATAAACCAAAAGGTTGGTGGTTCAATCCCACCCAGGGACGTAATTGACCTTGTTATCAGATTTTGGTGATCTTTAAGTAGACAAGTCAAAATTTCAAACCCCCTCTTATGGTGTAGGGTACCTGGCCTTCTCTGATGTAATCAGAGTTAGATTTGATTCAGTGATTTTATAAAAACAGCTAGGAAGCACAATTTAGCAGTGGGTTGCAGAGAAAAAGAAATATGCTGGCAAAAAAAATCCAATTGAGTGATTAAACAGCTCTTAATTTTCTGGATTTATTTTTATGCTAACAAATTTGTTCTTTGAAAAGTGTCCACAAAGCCAAGTCTCTGATTAACACCTTTGTAGGGATGGTTTTTAACCTATTACTAAATTAAATTTGCTTCATTGGAAAGGCAGCAAGATGCATCCTCATTTCAATGTCTACTGAAATAATACGGGTTGACACAAGGAAACATTAACGCCACTGCATCCTTGCTGCTTTCTCATGTGGAAGTCTGTTTAATGTGAAAACAAGGTGATATCTAATTAGCACACAGGTAAGGAATTAAGAAAATCTTTATTTAAGGGTGAAGATGTTTCTCACAAAATCGTTGCCCCAATGCATCATTGAAAGTCAAGCTGGAAAGATGATTTTAATATATCACTTGTACATTTTGTATTGCTCTTCTGGTGACAATGTAGTTTGTTTTTGTCAATTACCCTTTTAATAATAGGGTAAAGAAAATTAAGTGGATTTTTTAAAGAAAACTATACTGTCAATATACTATTAAAACAAATTAAAATGGTAAAAGTTATTGTACTTTAAGTAAAAATAAAAGAGCAAAAATATCAATCCCAGTTTTGATTACTTAAATTAACAAAAAAATATGCATATAGCAAAGGATAGTTTCATTCTGCCTACCTCTGGGTTATGGGCCCAGCATGCTTCCATTGCAGTACTCTGCTGCACATGTAAGTGCAAGAGATCCTGAAGCACTCAGTCATCATGGGAAAGTACCAATGTGTTTCTTCGTTGGTTGATGGAAGAAACATCTTACAAAAACTCTCCAGATTATTGACTTTTTAAAGTTTTTCTAGGAAACGTTTTAGATGAATGCTTATTAGCCTTTGTCAGTATGTACTTTTGCAAAGTGTCTCTGTGGCGCAATCAGTTAGTGTATATGGCTATTAACCAAAAGGTTGGTGGTTCAATCCCACCCAGGGACGTAATTGACCTTGTTATCAGATTTTGGTGATCTTTAAGTAGACAAGTCAAAATTTCAAACCCCCTCTTATGGTGTAGGGTACCTGGCCTTCTCTGATGTAATCAGAGTTAGATTTGATTCAGTGATTTTATAAAAACAGCTAGGAAGCACAGTTTAGCAGTGGGTTGCAGAGAAAAAGAAATATGCTGGCAAAAAAATCCAATTGAGTGATTAAACAGCTCTTCATTTTCTGGCTTTATTTTTATGCTAACAAATTTGTTCTCTGAAAAGTGTCCACAAAGCCAAGTCTCTGATTAACACCTTTGTAAGGATGGTTTTTCACCTATTACTAAATTAAACTTGCTTCATTGGAAAGGCAGCAAGATGCATCCTCATTTCAATGTCTACTGAAATAATACAGGTTGACACCAGGAAACATTAACGCCACTGCATCCTTGCTGCTTTCTCATGTGGAAGTCTGTTTAATGTGAAAACAAGGTGATATCTAATTAGCACACAGGTAAGGAATTAAGAAAATCTTTATTTAAGGGTGAAAATGTTTCTCACAAAATCGTTGCCCCAATGCATCATTGAAATTCAAGCTGGAAAGATGATTTTAATATATCACTTGTACATTTTGTATTGCTCTTCTGATGACAATGTAGTTTGTTTTTGTCAATTACCATTTTAATAATAGGGTAAAGAAAATTAAGTGGATTTTTAAAAGAAAACAATACTTTCAATATACTATTAAAACAAATTAAAATGGTAAAAGTTATTGTACTTTAATGAAAAATAAAAGAGCAAAAATATCAATCCCAGTTTTGGATTACTTTAATTAACAAAAAAAATGCATATAGCAGAGGATAGTTTTAATCTGCCTACCTCTGGGTTATGGGCCCAGCATGCTTCCATTGCAGTACTCTGCTGCACATGTAAGTGCAAGAGATCCTGAAGCACTCACTCATCATGGGAAAGTACCAATGTGTTTCTTCGTTGGTGGATGGAAGAAACATCTTACAAAAACTCTCCAGATTATTGACTTTTTAAAGTTTTTCTAGGAAACGTTTTAGATGAATGCTTATTAGCCTTTGTCAGTATGTACTTTTGCAAAGTGTCTCTGTGGCGCAATCAGTTAGTGTGTACGGCTATAAACCAAAAGGTTGGTGGTTCAATCCCACCCAGGGACGTAATTGACCTTGTTATCAGATTTTGGTGATCTTTAAGTAGACAAGTCAAAATTTCAAACCCCCTCTTATGGTGTAGGGTACCTGGCCTTCTCTGATGTAATCAGAGTTAGATTTGATTCAGTGATTTTATAAAAACAGCTAGGAAGCACAATTTAGCAGTGGGTTGCAGAGAAAAAGAAATATGCTGGCAAAAAAAATCCAATTGAGTGATTAAACAGCTCTTAATTTTCTGGATTTATTTTTATGCTAACAAATTTGTTCTTTGAAAAGTGTCCACAAAGCCAAGTCTCTGATTAACACCTTTGTAGGGATGGTTTTTAACCTATTACTAAATTAAATTTGCTTCATTGGAAAGGCAGCAAGATGCATCCTCATTTCAATGTCTACTGAAATAATACGGGTTGACACAAGGAAACATTAACGCCACTGCATCCTTGCTGCTTTCTCATGTGGAAGTCTGTTTAATGTGAAAACAAGGTGATATCTAATTAGCACACAGGTAAGGAATTAAGAAAATCTTTATTTAAGGGTGAAGATGTTTCTCACAAAATCGTTGCCCCAATGCATCATTGAAAGTCAAGCTGGAAAGATGATTTTAATATATCACTTGTACATTTTGTATTGCTCTTCTGGTGACAATGTAGTTTGTTTTTGTCAATTACCCTTTTAATAATAGGGTAAAGAAAATTAAGTGGATTTTTTAAAGAAAACTATACTGTCAATATACTATTAAAACAAATTAAAATGGTAAAAGTTATTGTACTTTAAGTAAAAATAAAAGAGCAAAAATATCAATCCCAGTTTTGATTACTTAAATTAACAAAAAAATATGCATATAGCAAAGGATAGTTTCATTCTGCCTACCTCTGGGTTATGGGCCCAGCATGCTTCCATTGCAGTACTCTGCTGCACATGTAAGTGCAAGAGATCCTGAAGCACTCAGTCATCATGGGAAAGTACCAATGTGTTTCTTCGTTGGTTGATGGAAGAAACATCTTACAAAAACTCTCCAGATTATTGACTTTTTAAAGTTTTTCTAGGAAACGTTTTAGATGAATGCTTATTAGCCTTTGTCAGTATGTACTTTTGCTAAGTGTCTCTGTGGCGCAATCAGTTAGTGTATATGGCTATTAACCAAAAGGTTGGTGGTTCAATCCCACCCAGGGACGTAATTGACCTTGTTATCAGATTTTGGTGATCTTTAAGTAGACAAGTCAAAATTTCAAACCCCCTCTTATGGTGTAGGGTACCTGGCCTTCTCTGATGTAATCAGAGTTAGATTTGATTCAGTGATTTTATAAAAACAGCTAGGAAGCACAGTTTAGCAGTGGGTTGCAGAGAAAAAGAAATATGCTGGCAAAAAAATCCAATTGAGTGATTAAACAGCTCTTCATTTT
Organism: Pseudophryne corroboree; assembly: GCF_028390025.1. NCBI lineage: Eukaryota > Metazoa > Chordata > Amphibia > Anura > Myobatrachidae > Pseudophryne > Pseudophryne corroboree. Next base: position 141,839,816 of record NC_086446.1, read on the forward strand.
CTGGCTTTATTTTTATGCTAACAAATTTGTTCTCTGAAAAGTGTCCACAAAGCCAAGTCTCTGATTAACACCTTTGTAAGGATGGTTTTTCACCTATTACTAAATTAAACTTGCTTCATTGGAAAGGCAGCAAGATGCATCCTCATTTCAATGTCTACTGAAATAATACAGGTTGACACCAGGAAACATTAACGCCACTGCATCCTTGCTGCTTTCTCATGTGGAAGTCTGTTTAATGTGAAAACAAGGTGATATCTAATTAGCACACAGGTAAGGAATTAAGAAAATCTTTATTTAAGGGTGAAAATGTTTCTCACAAAATCGTTGCCCCAATGCATCATTGAAATTCAAGCTGGAAAGATGATTTTAATATATCACTTGTACATTTTGTATTGCTCTTCTGATGACAATGTAGTTTGTTTTTGTCAATTACCATTTTAATAATAGGGTAAAGAAAATTAAGTGGATTTTTAAAAGAAAACAATACTTTCAATATACTATTAAAACAAATTAAAATGGTAAAAGTTATTGTACTTTAATGAAAAATAAAAGAGCAAAAATATCAATCCCAGTTTTGGATTACTTTAATTAACAAAAAAAATGCATATAGCAGAGGATAGTTTTAATCTGCCTACCTCTGGGTTATGGGCCCAGCATGCTTCCATTGCAGTACTCTGCTGCACATGTAAGTGCAAGAGATCCTGAAGCACTCACTCGTCATGGGAAAGTACCAATGTGTTTCTTCGTTGGTGGATGGAAGAAACATCTTACAAAAACTCTCCAGATTATTGACTTTTTAAAGTTTTTCTAGGAAACGTTTTAGATGAATGCTTATTAGCCTTTGTCAGTATGGACTTTTGCAAAGTGTCTCTGTGGCGCAATCAGTTAGTGTGTACGGCTATAAACCAAAAGGTTGGTGGTTCAATCCCACCCAGGGACGTAATTGACCTTGTTATCAGATTTTGGTGATCTTTAAGTAGACAAGTCAAAATTTCAAACCCCCTCTTATGGTGTAGGGTACCTGGCCTTCTCTGATGTAATCAGAGTTAGATTTGATTCAGTGATTTTATAAAAACAGCTAGGAAGCACAATTTAGCAGTGGGTTGCAGAGAAAAAGAAATATGCTGGCAAAAAAAATCCAATTGAGTGATTAAACAGCTCTTAATTTTCTGGCTTTATTTTTATGCTAACAAATTTGTTCTTTGAAAAGTGTCCACAAAGCCAAGTCTCTGATTAACACCTTTGTAGGGATGGTTTTTAACCTATTACTAAATTAAATTTGCTTCATTGGAAAGGCAGCAAGATGCATCCTCATTTCAATGTCTACTGAAATAATACGGGTTGACACAAGGAAACATTAACGCCACTGCATCCTTGCTGCTTTCTCATGTGGAAGTCTGTTTAATGTGAAAACAAGGTGATATCTAATTAGCACACAGGTAAGGAATTAAGAAAATCTTTATTTAAGGGTGAAGATGTTTCTCACAAAATCGTTGCCCCAATGCATCATTGAAAGTCAAGCTGGAAAGATGATTTTAATATATCACTTGTACATTTTGTATTGCTCTTCTGGTGACAATGTAGTTTGTTTTTGTCAATTACCCTTTTAATAATAGGGTAAAGAAAATTAAGAGGATTTTTTAAAGAAAACTATACTGTCAATATACTATTAAAACAAATTAAAATGGTAAAAGTTATTGTACTTTAAGTAAAAATAAAAGAGCAAAAATATCAATCCCAGTTTTGATTACTTAAATTAACAAAAAAATATGCATATAGCAAAGGATAGTTTCATTCTGCCTACCTCTGGGTTATGGGCCCAGCATGCTTCCATTGCAGTACTCTGCTGCACATGTAAGTGCAAGAGATCCTGAAGCACTCAATCATCATGGGAAAGTACCAATGTGTTTCTTCGTTGGTTGATGGAAGAAACATCTTACAAAAACTCTCCAGATTATTGACTTTTTAAAGTTTTTCTAGGAAACGTTTTAGATGAATGCTTATTAGCCTTTGTCAGTATGTACTTTTGCAAAGTGTCTCTGTGGCGCAATCAGTTAGTGTATATGGCTATTAACCAAAAGGTTGGTGGTTCAATCCCACCCAGGGACGTAATTGACCTTGTTATCAGATTTTGGTGATCTTTAAGTAGACAAGTCAAAATTTCAAACCCCCTCTTATGGTGTAGGGTACCTGGCCTTCTCTGATGTAATCAGAGTTAGATTTGATTCAGTGATTTTATAAAAACAGCTAGGAAGCACAATTTAGCAGTGGGTTGCAGAGAAAAAGAAATATGCTGGCAAAAAAATCCAATTGAGTGATTAAACAGCTCTTCATTTTCTGGCTTTATTTTTATGCTAACAAATTTGTTCTCTGAAAAGTGTCCACAAAGCCAAGTCTCTGATTAACACCTTTGTAAGGATGGTTTTTCACCTATTACTAAATTAAACTTGCTTCATTGGAAAGGCAGCAAGATGCATCCTCATTTCAATGTCTACTGAAATAATACAGGTTGACACCAGGAAACATTAACGCCACTGCATCCTTGCTGCTTTCTCATGTGGAAGTCTGTTTAATGTGAAAACAAGGTGATATCTAATTAGCACACAGGTAAGGAATTAAGAAAATCTTTATTTAAGGGTGAAAATGTTTCTCACAAAATCGTTGCCCCAATGCATCATTGAAATTCAAGCTGGAAAGATGATTTTAATATATCACTTGTACATTTTGTATTGCTCTTCTGATGACAATGTAGTTTGTTTTTGTCAATTACCATTTTAATAATAGGGTAAAGAAAATTAAGTGGATTTTTAAAAGAAAACAATACTTTCAATATACTATTAAAACAAATTAAAATGGTAAAAGTTATTGTACTTTAATGAAAAATAAAAGAGCAAAAATATCAATCCCAGTTTTGGATTACTTTAATTAACAAAAAAAATGCATATAGCAGAGGATAGTTTTAATCTGCCTACCTCTGGGTTATGGGCCCAGCATGCTTCCATTGCAGTACTCTGCTGCACATGTAAGTGCAAGAGATCCTGAAGCACTCACTCATCATGGGAAAGTACCAATGTGTTTCTTCGTTGGTGGATGGAAGAAACATCTTACAAAAACTCTCCAGATTATTGACTTTTTAAAGTTTTTCTAGGAAACGTTTTAGATGAATGCTTATTAGCCTTTGTCAGTATGCACTTTTGCAAAGTGTCTCTGTGGCGCAATCAGTTAGTGTGTACGGCTATAAACCAAAAGGTTGGTGGTTCAATCCCACCCAGGGACGTAATTGACCTTGTTATCAGATTTTGGTGATCTTTAAGTAGACAAGTCAAAATTTCAAACCCCCTCTTATGGTGTAGGGTACCTGGCCTTCTCTGATGTAATCAGAGTTAGATTTGATTCAGTGATTTTATAAAAACAGCTAGGAAGCACAATTTAGCAGTGGGTTGCAGAGAAAAAGAAATATGCTGGCAAAAAAAATCCAATTGAGTGATTAAACAGCTCTTAATTTTCTGGATTTATTTTTATGCTAACAAATTTGTTCTTTGAAAAGTGTCCACAAAGCCAAGTCTCTGATTAACACCTTTGTAGGGATGGTTTTTAACCTATTACTAAATTAAATTTGCTTCATTGGAAAGGCAGCAAGATGCATCCTCATTTCAATGTCTACTGAAATAATACGGGTTGACACAAGGAAACATTAACGCCACTGCATCCTTGCTGCTTTCTCATGTGGAAGTCTGTTTAATGTGAAAACAAGGTGATATCTAATTAGCACACAGGTAAGGAATTAAGAAAATCTTTATTTAAGGGTGAAGATGTTTCTCACAAAATCGTTGCCCCAATGCATCATTGAAAGTCAAGCTGGAAAGATGATTTTAATATATCACTTGTACATTTTGTATTGCTCTTCTGGTGACAATGTAGTTTGTTTTTGTCAATTACCCTTTTAATAATAGGGTAAAGAAAATTAAGTGGATTTTTTAAAGAAAACTATACTGTCAATATACTATTAAAACAAATTAAAATGGTAAAAGTTATTGTACTTTAAGTAAAAATAAAAGAGCAAAAATATCAATCCCAGTTTTGATTACTTAAATTAACAAAAAAATATGCATATAGCAAAGGATAGTTTCATTCTGCCTACCTCTGGGTTATGGGCCCAGCATGCTTCCATTGCAGTACTCTGCTGCACATGTAAGTGCAAGAGATCCTGAAGCACTCAGTCATCATGGGAAAGTACCAATGTGTTTCTTCGTTGGTTGATGGAAGAAACATCTTACAAAAACTCTCCAGATTATTGACTTTTTAAAGTTTTTCTAGGAAACGTTTTAGATGAATGCTTATTAGCCTTTGTCAGTATGTACTTTTGCAAAGTGTCTCTGTGGCGCAATCAGTTAGTGTATATGGCTATTAACCAAAAGGTTGGTGGTTCAATCCCACCCAGGGACGTAATTGACCTTGTTATCAGATTTTGGTGATCTTTAAGTAGACAAGTCAAAATTTCAAACCCCCTCTTATGGTGTAGGGTACCTGGCCTTCTCTGATGTAATCAGAGTTAGATTTGATTCAGTGATTTTATAAAAACAGCTAGGAAGCACAGTTTAGCAGTGGGTTGCAGAGAAAAAGAAATATGCTGGCAAAAAAATCCAATTGAGTGATTAAACAGCTCTTCATTTTCTGGCTTTATTTTTATGCTAACAAATTTGTTCTCTGAAAAGTGTCCACAAAGCCAAGTCTCTGATTAACACCTTTGTAAGGATGGTTTTTCACCTATTACTAAATTAAACTTGCTTCATTGGAAAGGCAGCAAGATGCATCCTCATTTCAATGTCTACTGAAATAATACAGGTTGACACCAGGAAACATTAACGCCACTGCATCCTTGCTGCTTTCTCATGTGGAAGTCTGTTTAATGTGAAAACAAGGTGATATCTAATTAGCACACAGGTAAGGAATTAAGAAAATCTTTATTTAAGGGTGAAAATGTTTCTCACAAAATCGTTGCCCCAATGCATCATTGAAATTCAAGCTGGAAAGATGATTTTAATATATCACTTGTACATTTTGTATTGCTCTTCTGATGACAATGTAGTTTGTTTTTGTCAATTACCATTTTAATAATAGGGTAAAGAAAATTAAGTGGATTTTTAAAAGAAAACAATACTTTCAATATACTATTAAAACAAATTAAAATGGTAAAAGTTATTGTACTTTAATGAAAAATAAAAGAGCAAAAATATCAATCCCAGTTTTGGATTACTTTAATTAACAAAAAAAATGCATATAGCAGAGGATAGTTTTAATCTGCCTACCTCTGGGTTATGGGCCCAGCATGCTTCCATTGCAGTACTCTGCTGCACATGTAAGTGCAAGAGATCCTGAAGCACTCACTCATCATGGGAAAGTACCAATGTGTTTCTTCGTTGGTGGATGGAAGAAACATCTTACAAAAACTCTCCAGATTATTGACTTTTTAAAGTTTTTCTAGGAAACGTTTTAGATGAATGCTTATTAGCCTTTGTCAGTATGTACTTTTGCAAAGTGTCTCTGTGGTGCAATCAGTTAGTGTGTACGGCTATAAACCAAAAGGTTGGTGGTTCAATCCCACCCAGGGACGTAATTGACCTTGTTATCAGATTTTGGTGATCTTTAAGTAGACAAGTCAAAATTTCAAACCCCCTCTTATGGTGTAGGGTACCTGGCCTTCTCTGATGTAATCAGAGTTAGATTTGATTCAGTGATTTTATAAAAACAGCTAGGAAGCACAATTTAGCAGTGGGTTGCAGAGAAAAAGAAATATGCTGGCAAAAAAAATCCAATTGAGTGATTAAACAGCTCTTAATTTTCTGGATTTATTTTTATGCTAACAAATTTGTTCTTTTAAAAGTGTCCACAAAGCCAAGTCTCTGATTAACACCTTTGTAGGGATGGTTTTTAACCTATTACTAAATTAAATTTGCTTCATTGGAAAGGCAGCAAGATGCATCCTCATTTCAATGTCTACTGAAATAATACGGGTTGACACAAGGAAACATTAACGCCACTGCATCCTTGCTGCTTTCTCATGTGGAAGTCTGTTTAATGTGAAAACAAGGTGATATCTAATTAGCACACAGGTAAGGAATTAAGAATATCTTTATTTAAGGGTGAAGATGTTTCTCACAAAATCGTTGCCCCAATGCATCATTGAAATTCAAGCTGGAAAGATGATTTTAATTTATCACTTGTACATTTTGTATTGCTCTTCTGGTGACAATGTAGTTTGTTTTTGTCAATTACCCTTTTAATAATAGGGTAAAGAAAATTAAGTGGATTTTTTAAAGAAAACTATACTGTCAATATACTATTAAAACAAATTAAAATGGTAAAAGTTATTGTACTTTAAGTAAAAATAAAAGAGCAAAAATATCAATCCCAGTTTTGATTACTTAAATTAACAAAAAAAAATGCATATAGCAAAGGATAGTTTCAATCTGCCTACCTCTGGGTTATGGGCCCAGCATGCTTCCATTGCAGTACTCTGCTGCACATGTAAGTGCAAGAGATCCTGAAGCACTCAGTCATCATGGGAAAGTACCAATGTGTTTCTTCGTTGGTTGATGGAAGAAAAATCTTACAAAAACTCTCCAGATTATTGACTTTTTAAAGTTTTTCTAGGAAACGTTTTAGATGAATGCTTATTAGCCTTTGTCAGTATGTACTTTTGCTAAGTGTCTCTGTGGCGCAATCAGTTAGTGTATATGGCTATTAACCAAAAGGTTGGTGGTTCAATCCCACCCAGGGACGTAATTGACCTTGTTATCAGATTTTGGTGATCTTTAAGTAGACAAGTCAAAATTTCAAACCCCCTCTTATGGTGTAGGGTACCTGGCCTTCTCTGATGTAATCAGAGTTAGATTTGATTCAGTGATTTTATAAAAACAGCTAGGAAGCACAATTTAGCAGTTGGTTGCAGAGAAAAAGAAATATGCTGGCAAAAAAATCCAATTGAGTGATTAAACAGCTCTTCATTTTCTGGCTTTATTTTTATGCTAACAAATTTGTTCTCTGAAAAGTGTCCACAAAGCCAAGTCTCTGATTAACACCTTTGTAAGGATGGTTTTTCACCTATTACTAAATTAAACTTGCTTCATTGGAAAGGCAGCAAGATGCATCCTCATTTCAATGTCTACTGAAATAATACAGGTTGACACCAGGAAACATTAACGCCACTGCATCCTTGCTGCTTTCTCATGTGGAAGTCTGTTTAATGTGAAAACAAGGTGATATCTAATTAGCACACAGGTAAGGAATTAAGAAAATCTTTATTTAAGGGTGAAAATGTTTCTCACAAAATCGTTGCCCCAATGCATCATTGAAATTCAAGCTGGAAAGATGATTTTAATATATCACTTGTACATTTTGTATTGCTCTTCTGGTGACAATGTAGTTTGTTTTTGTCAATTACCATTTTAATAATAGGGTAAAGAAAATTAAGTGGATTTTTAAAAGAAAACAATACTTTCAATATACTATTAAAACAAATTAAAATGGTAAAAGTTATTGTACTTTAATGAAAAATAAAAGAGCAAAAATATCAATCCCAGTTTTGGATTACTTTAATTAACAAAAAAAATGCATATAGCAGAGGATAGTTTTAATCTGCCTACCTCTGGGTTATGGGCCCAGCATGCTTCCATTGCAGTACTCTGCTGCACATGTAAGTGCAAGAGATCCTGAAGCACTCAGTCATCATGGGAAAGTACCAATGTGTTTCTTCGTTGGTTGATGGAAGAAACATCTTACAAAAACTCTCCAGATTATTGACTTTTTAAAGTTTTTCTAGGAAACGTTTTAGATGAATGCTTATTAGCCTTTGTCAGTATGTACTTTTGCAAAGTGTCTCTGTGGCGCAATCAGTTAGTGTATATGGCTATTAACCAAAAGGTTGGTGGTTCAATCCCACCCAGGGACGTAATTGACCTTGTTATCAGATTTTGGTGATCTTTAAGTAGACAAGTCAAAATTTCAAACCCCCTCTTATGGTGTAGGGTACCTGGCCTTCTCTGATGTAATCAGAGTTAGATTTGATTCAGTGATTTTATAAAAACAGCTAGGAAGCACAGTTTAGCAGTGGGTTGCAGAGAAAAAGAAATATGCTGGCAAAAAAATCCAATTGAGTGATTAAACAGCTCTTCATTTTCTGGCTTTATTTTTATGCTAACAAATTTGTTCTCTGAAAAGTGTCCACAAAGCCAAGTCTCTGATTAACACCTTTGTAAGGATGGTTTTTCACCTATTACTAAATTAAACTTGCTTCATTGGAAAGGCAACAAGATGCATCCTCATTTCAATGTCTACTGAAATAATACAGGTTGACACCAGGAAACATTAACGCCACTGCATCCTTGCTGCTTTCTCATGTGGAAGTCTGTTTAATGTGAAAACAAGGTGATATCTAATTAGCACACAGGTAAGGAATTAAGAAAATCTTTATTTAAGGGTGAAAATGTTTCTCACAAAATCGTTGCCCCAATGCATCATTGAAATTCAAGCTGGAAAGATGATTTTAATATATCACTTGTACATTTTGTATTGCTCTTCTGATGACAATGTAGTTTGTTTTTGTCAATTACCATTTTAATAATAGGGTAAAGAAAATTAAGTGGATTTTTAAAAGAAAACAATACTTTCAATATACTATTAAAACAAATTAAAATGGTAAAAGTTATTGTACTTTAATGAAAAATAAAAGAGCAAAAATATCAATCCCAGTTTTGGATTACTTTAATTAACAAAAAAAATGCATATAGCAGAGGATAGTTTTAATCTGCCTACCTCTGGGTTATGGGCCCAGCATGCTTCCATTGCAGTACTCTGCTGCACATGTAAGTGCAAGAGATCCTGAAGCACTCACTCATCATGGGAAAGTACCAATGTGTTTCTTCGTTGGTGGATGGAAGAAACATCTTACAAAAACTCTCCAGATTATTGACTTTTTAAAGTTTTTCTAGGAAACGTTTTAGATGAATGCTTATTAGCCTTTGTCAGTATGTACTTTTGCAAAGTGTCTCTGTGGTGCAATCAGTTAGTGTGTACGGCTATAAACCAAAAGGTTGGTGGTTCAATCCCACCCAGGGACGTAATTGACCTTGTTATCAGATTTTGGTGATCTTTAAGTAGACAAGTCAAAATTTCAAACCCCCTCTTATGGTGTAGGGTACCTGGCCTTCTCTGATGTAATCAGAGTTAGATTTGATTCAGTGATTTTATAAAAACAGCTAGGAAGCACAATTTAGCAGTGGGTTGCAGAGAAAAAGAAATATGCTGGCAAAAAAAATCCAATTGAGTGATTAAACAGCTCTTAATTTTCTGGATTTATTTTTATGCTAACAAATTTGTTCTTTTAAAAGTGTCCACAAAGCCAAGTCTCTGATTAACACCTTTGTAGGGATAGTTTTTAACCTATTACTAAATTAAATTTGCTTCATTGGAAAGGCAGCAAGATGCATCCTCATTTCAATGTCTACTGAAATAATACGGGTTGACACAAGGAAACATTAACGCCACTGCATCCTTGCTGCTTTCTCATGTGGAAGTCTGTTTAATGTGAAAACAAGGTGATATCTAATTAGCACACAGGTAAGGAATTAAGAATATCTTTATTTAAGGGTGAAGATGTTTCTCACAAAATCGTTGCCCCAATGCATCATTGAAATTCAAGCTGGAAAGATGATTTTAATTTATCACTTGTACATTTTGTATTGCTCTTCTGGTGACAATGTAGTTTGTTTTTGTCAATTACCCTTTTAATAATAGGGTAAAGAAAATTAAGTGGATTTTTTAAAGAAAACTATAATGTCAATATACTATTAAAACAAATTAAAATGGTAAAAGTTATTGTACTTTAAGTAAAAATAAAAGAGCAAAAATATCAATCCCAGTTTTGATTACTTAAATTAACAAAAAAAAATGCATATAGCAAAGGATAGTTTCAATCTGCTTACCTCAGGGTTATGGGCCCAGCATGCTTCCATTGCAGTACTCTGCTGCACATGTAAGTGCAAGAGATCCTGAAGCACTCAGTCATCATGGGAAAGTACCAATGTGTTTCTTCGTTGGTTGATGGAAGAAAAATCTTACAAAAACTCTCCAGATTATTGACTTTTTAAAGTTTTTCTAGGAAACGTTTTAGATGAATGCTTATTAGCCTTTGTCAGTATGTACTTTTGCTAAGTGTCTCTGTGGCGCAATCAGTTAGTGTATATGGCTATTAACCAAAAGGTTGGTGGTTCAATCCCACCCAGGGACGTAATTGACCTTGTTATCAGATTTTGGTGATCTTTAAGTAGACAAGTCAAAATTTCAAACCCCCTCTTATGGTGTAGGGTACCTGGCCTTCTCTGATGTAATCAGAGTTATGGGCCCTACACACTGGCCGATATTTTGAAAGATATGAACGATCTCGTTCATAAATGAACGAGATCTCGTTCATATCTTTCAGTGTGGAGACTTAAGCGATGAACGATGCGCGTCCCCGCGCTCGTTCATCGCTGGTCTCCTGTCGGCTGTGCATGCAGGCCAATATGGACGATCTCGTCCATATTTGCCTGCACGTCTATGGAGCCGGGTGACGGGGGGAGTGAAGAAGCTTCACTCCCCCCGTCACTGCCCCCCCCGCCGCCGGGTCGCTCGTCGGCCGTATCGGCCGTCGGGCACCTCGGCCAGTGAGTAGGGCCCATAAGATTTGATTCAGTGATTTTATAAAAACAGCTAGGAAGCACAATTTAGCAGTGGGTTGCAGAGAAAAAGAAATATGCTGGCAAAAAAATCCAATTGAGTGATTAAACAGCTCTTCATTTTCTGGCTTTATTTTTATGCTAACAAATTTGTTCTCTGAAAAGTGTCCACAAAGCCAAGTCTCTGATTAACACCTTTGTAAGGATGGTTTTTCACCTATTACTAAATTAAACTTGCTTCATTGGAAAGGCAGCAAGATGCATCCTCATTTCAATGTCTACTGAAATAATACAGGTTGACACCAGGAAACATTAACGCCACTGCATCCTTGCTGCTTTCTCATGTGGAAGTCTGTTTAATGTGAAAACAAGGTGATATCTAATTAGCACACAGGTAAGGAATTAAGAAAATCTTTATTTAAGGGTGAAAATGTTTCTCACAAAATCGTTGCCCCAATGCATCATTGAAATTCAAGCTGGAAAGATGATTTTAATATATCACTTGTACATTTTGTATTGCTCTTCTGGTGACAATGTAGTTTGTTTTTGTCAATTACCATTTTAATAATAGGGTAAAGAAAATTAAGTGGATTTTTAAAAGAAAACAATACTTTCAATATACTATTAAAACAAATTAAAATGGTAAAAGTTATTGTACTTTAATGAAAAATAAAAGAGCAAAAATATCAATCCCAGTTTTGGATTACTTTAATTAACAAAAAAAATGCATATAGCAGAGGATAGTTTTAATCTGCCTACCTCTGGGTTATGGGCCCAGCATGCTTCCATTGCAGTACTCTGCTGCACATGTAAGTGCAAGAGATCCTGAAGCACTCAGTCATCATGGGAAAGTACCAATGTGTTTCTTCGTTGGTTGATGGAAGAAACATCTTACAAAAACTCTCCAGATTATTGACTTTTTAAAGTTTTTCTAGGAAACGTTTTAGATGAATGCTTATTAGCCTTTGTCAGTATGTACTTTTGCTAAGTGTCTCTGTGGCGCAATCAGTTAGTGTATATGGCTATTAACCAAAAGGTTGGTGGTTCAATCCCACCCAGGGACGTAATTGACCTTGTTATCAGATTTTGGTGATCTTTAAGTAGACAAGTCAAAATTTCAAACCCCCTCTTATGGTGTAGGGTACCTGGCCTTCTCTGATGTAATCAGAGTTAGATTTGATTCAGTGATTTTATAAAAACAGCTAGGAAGCACAATTTAGCAGTGGGTTTCAGAGAAAAAGAAATATGCTGGCAAAAAAATCCAATTGAGTGATTAAACAGCTCTTCATTTTCTGGCTTTATTTTTATGCTAACAAATTTGTTCTCTGAAAAGTGTCCACAAAGCCAAGTCTCTGATTAACACCTTTGTAAGGATGGTTTTTCACCTATTACTAAATTAAACTTGCTTCATTGGAAAGGCAGCAAGATGCATCCTCATTTCAATGTCTACTGAAATAATACAGGTTGACACCAGGAAACATTAACGCCACTGCATCCTTGCTGCTTTCTCATGTGGAAGTCTGTTTAATGTGAAAACAAGGTGATATCTAATTAGCACACAGGTAAGGAATTAAGAAAATCTTTATTTAAGGGTGAAAATGTTTCTCACAAAATCGTTGCCCCAATGCATCATTGAAAGTCAAGCTGGAAAGATGATTTTAATATATCACTTGTACATTTTGTATTGCTCTTCTGGTGACAATGTAGTTTGTTTTTGTCAATTACCATTTTAATAATAGGGTAAAGAAAATTAAGTGGATTTTTAAAAGAAAACAATACTTTCAATATACTATTAAAACAAATTAAAATGGTAAAAGTTATTGTACTTTAATGAAAAATAAAAGAGCAAAAATATCAATCCCAGTTTTGGATTACTTTAATTAACAAAAAAAATGCATATAGCAGAGGATAGTTTTAATCTGCCTACCTCTGGGTTATGGGCCCAGCATGCTTCCATTGCAGTACTCTGCTGCACATGTAAGTGCAAGAGATCCTGAAGCACTCAGTCATCATGGGAAAGTACCAATGTGTTTCTTCGTTGGTTGATGGAAGAAACATCTTACAAAAACTCTCCAGATTATTGACTTTTTAAAGTTTTTCTAGGAAACGTTTTAGATGAATGCTTATTAGCCTTTGTCAGTATGTACTTTTGCTAAGTGTCTCTGTGGCGCAATCAGTTAGTGTATATGGCTATTAACCAAAAGGTTGGTGGTTCAATCCCACCCAGGGACGTAATTGACCTTGTTATCAGATTTTGGTGATCTTTAAGTAGACAAGTCAAAATTTCAAACCCCCTCTTATGGTGTAGGGTACCTGGCCTTCTCTGATGTAATCAGAGTTAGATTTGATTCAGTGATTTTATAAAAACAGCTAGGAAGCACAATTTAGCAGTGGGTTGCAGAGAAAAAGAAATATGCTGGCAAAAAAATCCAATTGAGTGATTAAACAGCTCTTCATTTTCTGGCTTTATTTTTATGCTAACAAATTTGTTCTCTGAAAAGTGTCCACAAAGCCAAGTCTCTGATTAACACCTTTGTAAGGATGGTTTTTCACCTATTACTAAATTAAACTTGCTTCATTGGAAAGGCAGCAAGATGCATCCTCATTTCAATGTCTACTGAAATAATACAGGTTGACACCAGGAAACATTAACGCCACTGCATCCTTGCTGCTTTCTCATGTGGAAGTCTGTTTAATGTGAAAACAAGGTGATATCTAATTAGCACACAGGTAAGGAATTAAGAAAATCTTTATTTAAGGGTGAAAATGTTTCTCACAAAATCGTTGCCCCAATGCATCATTGAAATTCAAGCTGGAAAGATGATTTTAATATATCACTTGTACATTTTGTATTGCTCTTCTGGTGACAATGTAGTTTGTTTTTGTCAATTACCATTTTAATAATAGGGTAAAGAAAATTAAGTGGATTTTTAAAAGAAAACAATACTTTCAATATACTATTAAAACAAATTAAAATGGTAAAAGTTATTGTACTTTAATGAAAAATAAAAGAGCAAAAATATCAATCCCAGTTTTGGATTACTTTAATTAACAAAAAAAATGCATATAGCAGAGGATAGTTTTAATCTGCCTACCTCTGGGTTATGGGCCCAGCATGCTTCCATTGCAGTACTCTGCTGCACATGTAAGTGCAAGAGATCCTGAAGCACTCAGTCATCATGGGAAAGTACCAATGTGTTTCTTCGTTGGTGGATGGAAGAAACATCTTACAAAAACTCTCCAGATTATTGACTTTTTAAAGTTTTTCTAGGAAACGTTTTAGATGAATGCTTATTAGCCTTTGTCAGTATGTACTTTTGCAAAGTGTCTCTGTGGCGCAATCAGTTAGTGTGTACGGCTATAAACCAAAAGGTTGGTGGTTCAATCCCACCCAGGGACGTAATTGACCTTGTTATCAGATTTTGGTGATCTTTAAGTAGACAAGTCAAAATTTCAAACCCCCTCTTATGGTGTAGGGTACCTGGCCTTCTCTGATGTAATCAGAGTTAGATTTGATTCAGTGATTTTATAAAAACAGCTAGGAAGCACAATTTAGCAGTGGGTTGCAGAGAAAAAGAAATATGCTGGCAAAAAAATCCAATTGAGTGATTAAACAGCTCTTCATTTTCTGGCTTTATTTTTATGCTAACAAATTTGTTCTTTGAAAAGTGTCCACAAAGCCAAGTCTCTGATTAACACCTTTGTAGGGATGGTTTTTCACCTATTACTAAATTAAATTTGCTTCATTGGAAAGGCAGCAAGATGCATCCTCATTTCAATGTCTACTGAAATAATACGGGTTGACACAAGGAAACATTAACGCCACTGCATCCTTGCTGCTTTCTCATGTAGAAGTCTGTTTAATGTGAAAACAAGGTGATATCTAATTAGCACACAGGTAAGGAATTAAGAAAATCTTTATTTAAGGGTGAAGATGTTTCTCACAAAATCGTTGCCCCAATGCATCATTGAAATTCAAGCTGGAAAGATGATTTTAATATATCACTTGTACATTTTGTATTGCTCTTCTGGTGACAATGTAGTTTGTTTTTGTCAATTACCATTTTAATAATAGGGTAAAGAAAATTAAGTGGATTTTTGAAAGAAAACAATACTGTCAATATACTATTAAAACAAATTAAAATGGTAAAAGTTATTGTACTTTAAGTAAAAATAAAAGAGCCAAAATATCAATCCCAGTTTTGGATTACTTTAATTAACAAAAAAAAATGCATATAGCAGAGGATAGTTTCAATCTGCCTACCGCTGGGTTATGGGCCCAGCATGCTTCCATTGCTGTACTCTGCTGCACATGTAAGTGCAAGAGATCCTGAAGCACTCACTCATCATGGGAAAGTACCAATGTGTTTCTCGTTGGTTGATGGAAGAAACATTTTACAAAAACTCTCCAGATTATTGACTTTTTAAAGTTTTTCTAGGAAACGTTCTAGATGTATGCTTATTAGCCTTTGTCAGTATGTCCTTTTTGCGAAGTGTCTCTGTGGTGCAATCGGTTAGTGTGTCCGGCTACTAACCAAAAGGTTGGTGGTTCAATCCCACCCAGGGACGTAATTGACCTTGTTATCAGATTTTGGTGATCTTTAAGTAGACAAGTCAAAATTTCAAACCCCCTGTTATGGTGTAGGGTACCTGGCCTTTTCTGATGTAATCAGAGTTAGATTTGATTCAGTGATTTAATAAAAACAGCTAGGAAGCACAATTTAGCAGTGGGTTGCAGAGAAAAAGAAATATGCTGGCAAAAAAAATCCAATTGAGTGATTAAACAGCTCCTTATTTTCTGGCTTTATTTTTATGCTAACAAATTTGTTCTCTGAAAAGTGTCCACAAAGCCAAGTCTCTGATTAACACCTTTGTAGGGATGGTTTTTCACCTATTACTAAATTAAACTTGCTTCATTGGAAAGGCAGCAAGATGCATCCTCATTTCAATGTCTACTGAAATAATACAGGTTGACACCAGGAAACATTAACACCACTGCATCCTTGCTGCTTTCTCATGTAGAAGTCTGTTTAATGTGAAAACAAGGTGTTATCTAATTAGCACACAGGTAAGGAATTAAGAAAATCTTTATTTAAGGGTGAAGATGTTTCTCACAAAATCGTTGCCCCAATGCATCATTGAAATTCAAGCTGGAAAGATGATTTTAATATATCACTTGTACATTTTGTATTGCTCTTCTGGTGACAATGTAGTTTGTTTTTGTCAATTACCATTTTAATAATAGGGTAAAGAAAATTAAGTGGATTTTTGAAAGAAAACAATACTGTCAATATACTATTAAAACAAATTAAAATGGTAAAAGTTATTGTACTTTAAGTAAAAATAAAAGAGCCAAAATATCAATCCCAGTTTTGGATTACTTTAATTAACAAAAAAAAATGCATATAGCAGAGGATAGTTTCAATCTGCCTACCGCTGGGTTATGGGCCCAGCATGCTTCCATTGCTGTACTCTGCTGCACATGTAAGTGCAAGAGATCCTGAAGCACTCACTCATCATGGGAAAGTACCAATGTGTTTCTTCGTTGGTTGATGGAAGAAACATCTTACAAAAACTCTCCAGATTATTGACTTTTTAAAGTTTTTCTAGGAAACGTTTTAGATGAATGCTTATTAGCCTTTGTCAGTATGTACTTTTGCAAAGTGTCTCTGTGGCGCAATCAGTTAATGTGTATGGCTACTAACCAAAAGGTTGGTGGGTCAATCCCACCCAGGGACGTAATTGACCTTGTTATCAGATTTTGGTGATCTTTAAGTAGACAAGTCAAAATTTCAAACCCCCTCTTATGGTGTAGGGTACCTGGCCTTCTCTGATGTAATCAGAGTTAGATTTGATTCAGTGATTTTATAAAAACAGCTAGGAAGCACAATTTAGCAGTGGGTTGCAGAGAAAAAGAAATATGCTGGCAAAAAAATCCAATTGAGTGATTAAACAGCTCTTCATTTTCTGGCTTTATTTTTATGCTAACAAATTTGTTCTTTGAAAAGTGTCCACAAAGCCAAGTCTCTGATTAACACCTTTGTAGGGATGGTTTTTCACCTATTACTAAATTAAATTTGCTTCATTGGAAAGGCAGCAAGATGCATCCTCATTTCAATGTCTACTGAAATAATACGGGTTGACACCAGGAAACATTAACGCCACTGCATCCTTGCTGCTTTCTCATGTAGAAGTCTGTTTAATGTGAAAACAAGGTGATATCTAATTAGCACACAGGTAAGGAATTAAGAAAATCTTTATTTAAGGGTGAAGATGTTTCTCACAAAATCGTTGCCCCAATGCATCATTGAAATTCAAGCTGGAAAGATGATTTTAATATATCACTTGTACATTTTGTATTGCTCTTCTGGTGACAATGTAGTTTGTTTTTGTCAATTACCCTTTTAATAATAGGGTAAAGAAAATTAAGTGGATTTTTGAAAGAAAACTATACTGTCAATATACTATTAAAACAAATTAAAATGGTAAAAGTTATTGTACTTTAAGTAAAAATAAAAGAGCCAAAATATCAATCCCAGTTTTGATTACTTAAATTAACAAAAAAAAATGCATATAGCAAAGGATAGTTTCAATCTGCCTACCTCTGGGTTATGGGCTCAGCATGCTTCCATTGCAGTACTCTGCTGCACATGTAAGTGCAAGAGATCCTGAAGCACTCAGTCATCATGGGAAAGTACCAATGTGTTTCTTCGTTGGTTGATGGAAGAAACATCTTACAACAACTCTCCAGATTATTGACTTTTTAAAGTTTTTCTAGGAAACGTTCTAGATGTATGCCTTTGTCAGTAGGTACTTTTTGCAAAGTGTCTCTGTGGCGCAATCGGTTAGTGTGTCCAGCTACTAACCAAAAGGTTGGTGGTTCAATCCCACCCAGGGACGTAATTGACCTTGTTATCAGATTTTGGTGATCTTTAAGTAGACAAGTCAAAATTTCAAACCCCTTGTTATGGTGTAGGGTACCTGGCCTTCTCTGATGTAATCAGAGTTAGATTTGATTAATTGATTTTATAAAAACAGCTAGGAAGCACAATTTAGCAGTGGGTTGCAGAGAAAAATAAATATGCTGGCAAAAAAAATCCAATTGAGTGATTAAACAGCTCTTTATTTTCTGGCTTTATTTTTATGCTAACAAATTTGTTCTCTGAAAAGTGTCCACAAAGCCAAGTCTCTGATTAACACCTTTGTAGGGATGGTTTTTCACCTATTACTAAATTAAACTTGCTTCATTGGAAAGGCAGCAAGATGCATCCTCATTTCAATGTCTACTGAAATAACACAGGTTGACACCAGGAAACATTAACGCCACTGCATCCTTGCTGCTTTCTCATGTGGAAGTCTGTTTAATGTGAAAACAAGGTGATATCTAATTAGCACACAGGTAAGGAATTAAGAAAATCTTTATTTAAGGGTGAAGATGTTTCTCACAAAATCGTTGCCCCAATGCATCATTGAAATTCAAGCTGGAAAGATGATTTTAATATATCACTTGTACATTTTGTATTGCTCTTCTGGTGACAATGTAGTTTGTTTTTGTCAATTACCCTTTTAATAAAAGGGTAAAGAAAATTAAGTGGATTTTTTTAAAGAAAACTATACTGTCAATATACTATTCAAACAAATTAAAATGGTAAAAGTTATTGTACTTCAAGTAAAAATAAAAGAGCAAAAATATCAATCCCAGTTTTGATTACTTAAATTAACAAAAAAAATGCATATAGCAAAGGATAGTTTCAATCTGCCTACCTCTGGGTTATGGGCCCAGCATGCTTCCATTGCAGTACTCTGCTGCACATGTAAGTGCAAGAGATCCTGAAGCACTCACTCATCATGGGAAAGTACCAATGTGTTTCTTCGTTGGTTGATGGAAGAAACATTTTACAAAAACTCTCCAGATTATTGACTTTTTAAAGTTTTTCTAGGAAACGTTCTAGATGTATGCTTATTAGCCTTTGTCAGTATGTACTTTTTGCGAAGTGTCTCTGTGGCGCAATCGGTTAGTGTGTCCGGCTACTAACCAAAAGGTTGGTGGTTCAATCCCAACCAGGGACGTAATTGACCTTGTTATCAGATTTTGGTGATCTTTAAGTAGACAAGTCAAAATTTCAAACCCCCTGTTATGGTGTAGGGTACCTGGCCTTCTCTGATGTAATCAGAGTAAGATTTGATTCAGTGATTTTATAAAAACAGCTAGGAAGCACAATTTAGCAGTGGGTTGCAGAGAAAAAGAAATATGCTGCCGAGAAAAAGAAATATGCTGCCAAAAAAAATCCAATTGAGTGATTAAACAGCTCTTCATTTTCTGGCTTTATTTTTATGCTAACAAATTTGTTCTTTGAAAAGTGTCCACAAAGCCAAGTCTCTGATTAACACCTTTGTAGGGATGGTTTTTCACCTATTACTAAATTAAATTTGCTTCATTGGAAAGGCAGCAAGATGCATCCTCATTTCAATGTCTACTGAAATAATACGGGTTGACACCAGGAAACATTAACGCCACTGCATCCTTGCTGCTTTCTCATGTAGAAGTCTGTTTAATGTGAAAACAAGGTGATATCTAATTAGCACACAGGTAAGGAATTAAGAAAATCTTTATTTAAGGGTGAAGATGTTTCTCACAAAATCGTTGCCCCAATGCATCATTGAAATTCAAGCTGGAAAGATGATTTTAATATATCACTTGTACATTTTGTATTGCTCTTCTGGTGACAATGTAGTTTGTTTTTGTCAATTACCCTTTTAATAATAGGGTAAAGAAAATTAAGTGGATTTTTTAAAGAAAACTATACTGTCAATATACTATTAAAACAAATTAAAATGGTAAAAGTTATTGTACTTTAAGTAAAAATAAAAGAGCCAAAATATCAATCCCAGTTTTGATTACTTAAATTAACAAAAAAAAATGCATATAGCAAAGGATAGTTTCAATCTGCCTACCTCTGGGTTATGGGCTCAGCATGCTTCCATTGCAGTACTCTGCTGCACATGTAAGTGCAAGAGATCCTGAAGCACTCAGTCATCATGGGAAAGTACCAATGTGTTTCTTCGTTGGTTGATGGAAGAAACATCTTACAACAACTCTCCAGATTATTGACTTTTTAAAGTTTTTCTAGGAAACGTTCTAGATGTATGCCTTTGTCAGTAGGTACTTTTTGCAAAGTGTCTCTGTGGCGCAATCGGTTAGTGTGTCCAGCTACTAACCAAAAGGTTGGTGGTTCAATCCCACCCAGGGACGTAATTGACCTTGTTATCAGATTTTGGTGATCTTTAAGTAGACAAGTCAAAATTTCAAACCCCCTGTTATGGTGTAGGGTACCTGGCCTTCTCTGATGTAATCAGAGTTAGATTTGATTCATTGATTTTATAAAAACAGCTAGGAAGCACAATTTAGCAGTGGGTTGCAGAGAAAAATAAATATGCTGGCAAAAAAAATCCAATTGAGTGATTAAACAGCTCTTTATTTTCTGGCTTTATTTTTATGCTAACAAATTTGTTCTCTGAAAAGTGTCCACAAAGCCAAGTCTCTGATTAACACCTTTGTAGGGATGGTTTTTCACCTATTACTAAATTAAACTTGCTTCATTGGAAAGGCAGCAAGATGCATCCTCATTTCAATGTCTACTGAAATAACACAGGTTGACACCAGGAAACATTAACGCCACTGCATCCTTGCTGCTTTCTCATGTGGAAGTCTGTTTAATGTGAAAACAAGGTGATATCTAATTAGCACACAGGTAAGGAATTAAGAAAATCTTTATTTAAGGGTGAAGATGTTTCTCACAAAATCGTTGCCCCAATGCATCATTGAAATTCAAGCTGGAAAGATGATTTTAATATATCACTTGTACATTTTGTATTGCTCTTCTGGTGACAATGTAGTTTGTTTTTGTCAATTACCATTTTAATAATAGGGTAAAGAAAATTAAGTGGATTTTTGAAAGAAAACAATACTGTCAATATACTATTAAAACAAATTAAAATGGTAAAAGTTATTGTACTTTAAGTAAAAATAAAAGAGCCGAAATATCAATCCCAGTTTTGGATTACTTTAATTAACAAAAAAAAAATGCATATAGCAAAGGATAGTTTCAATCTGCCTACCGCTGGGTTATGGGCCCAGCATGCTTCCATTGCTGTACTCTGCTGCACATGTAAGTGCAAGAGATCCTGAAGCACTCACTCATCATGGGAAAGTACCAATGTGTTTCTTCGTTGGTGGATGGAAGAAACATCTTACAAAAACTCTCCAGATTATTGACTTTTTAAAGTTTTTCTAGGAAACGTTTTAGATGAATGCTTATTAGCCTTTGTCAGTATGGACTTTTGCAAAGTGTCTCTGTGGCGCAATCAGTTAGTGTGCACGGCTATTAACCAAAAGGTTGGTGGTTCAATCCCACCCAGGGACGTAATTGACCTTGTTATCAGATTTTGGTGATCTTTAAGTAGACAAGTCAAAATTTCAAACCCCCTCTTATGGTGTAGGGTACCTGGCCTTCTCTGATGTAATCAGATTTGATTCAGTGATTTTATAAAAACAGCTAGGAAGCACAATTTAGCAGTGGGTTGAAGAGAAAAAGAAATATGCTGGCAAAAGAATCCAATTGGGAGATTAAACAGCTCTTTATTTTCTGGCTTTATTTTTATGCTAACAAATTTGTTCTCTGAAAAGTGTCCACAAAGCCAAGTCTCTGATTAACACCTTTGTAGGGATGGTTTTTAACCTATTACTAAATTAAACTTGCTTCATTGGAAAGGCAGCAAGATGCATCCTCATTTCAATGTCTACTGAAATAATACGGGTTGACACCAGGAAACATTAACGCCACTGCATCCTTGCTGCTTTCTCATGTAGAAGTCTGTTTAATGTGAAAACAAGGTGATATCTAATTAGCACACAGGTAAGGAATTAAGAAAATCTTTATTTAAGGGTGAAGATGTTTCTCACAAAATCGTTGCCCCAATGCATCATTGAAATTCAAGCTGGAAAGATGATTTTAATATATCACTTGTACATTTTGTATTGCTCTTCTGGTGACAATGTAGTTTGTTTTTGTCAATTACCCTTTTAATAATAGGGTAAAGAAAATTAAGTGGATTTTTTAAAGAAAACTATACTGTCAATATACTATTAAAACAAATTAAAATGGTAAAAGTTATTGTACTTTAAGTAAAAATAAAAGAGCCAAAATATCAATCCCAGTTTTGATTACTTAAATTAACAAAAAAAAATGCATATAGCAAAGGATAGTTTCAATCTGCCTACCTCTGGGTTATGGGCTCAGCATGCTTCCATTGCAGTACTCTGCTGCACATGTAAGTGCAAGAGATCCTGAAGCACTCAGTCATCATGGGAAAGTACCAATGTGTTTCTTCGTTGGTTGATGGAAGAAACATCTTACAAAAACTCTCCAGATTATTGACTTTTTAAAGTTTTTCTAGGAAACGTTCTAGATAAATGCTTATTAGCCTTTGTCAGTATGTACTTTTTGCAAAGTGTCTCTGTGGCGCAATCGGTTAGTGTGTTCGGCTATTAACCAAAAGGTTGGTGGTTCAATCCCACCCAGGGACGTAATTGACCTTGTGATCAGATTTTCCAGCGTGTTTTGTTTGCGCCTTTGCAAATGTCTTACATCGACAAACTTATTTAGTACTATTTTGCAAATAGGGTTAAATTGTTGCAACATTGTGTTCCCTAATTGCTTGATTTTTTAAATGCAACAATTGATAAAGACACCTGATAACTGCTCTGTGGAGTCTTATTTTGCGTCTACTTCTTATCTACATTTAATTCCCTACCTCTAATCAAGGCATTTTTAAATGCTGGGGTCTGCCAGGACGTGAGGCCTACCTAGACTTTAGATCTGAATTTGAATGTACTTGTGAACTAACTTAATTTCCTACTTCTAAATTCATTCCTAAATTCACTACTTACATGAATCCTGTAGTTGGGCATTTTGGGACTTCGATTGTGGGCATTGTTTTGTGTCCAGACCAGCAGCAGGTGGTGTGCATTTGCTGGAAAGGCATCGAAGACCTCCGATATGCTGCATCTCCTGATGTGTGTCTACCTCAAGTGACTGTCAGCAAATGCCTGCTAGATACCCCATTCCAAGCTGATTGTGACATCACGGAACATGCATCATAGAACAGGCATGCTAGAACATGGGTCTTCAACCTGCGACCCTCCAGCTGCTGTGGAACTACACATCCCAGCATGCCCTGCCTCAGTTTTAGCATACCTTAATAGCAAAACTGTGGCAGGGCATGCTGGGATGTGTAGTTTCACAGCAGCTGGAGGGCCACAGGATGAAGACCCATGTGCTAGAGCCAAGCCGCAGGTACATTGAATGCTAGCAAGCTGAATGTTTAAATCCTTTTTGTTCCGCAGCATTCCAATGCGGAAGATTCCATGGAACCAGAGATTATTCCATTGAGAAGGACATGCTGCCTGGATGACTGCACTGTGCAAATTAAGTCACGGAGCCAGTTGGCTTGTGGGTGGCTCTGGTGACTGGGTGGTTGGGTGGGCGGTGTGTCGGAGGTGGAGCACATGCAAATGAATGTGTATCATCCAGCTAGTGAGAGTGAAAACTCATGCAGGAGTGTGCCTGCTTGTCAGTGGGTTATGCACCTTGCCAGACGTCAAATCTACATGGAGCAGCTGGAGGGGACAAGAGCAGGTTTGCAAAATATAGATAGAAGAGCATATATGCTGGCACATTCTCCATGATTGTGTCAGCTTATGTTTTGGTGCACTGCACTTTCCTCCACTAAGTTTTAGCTATTTTGGTTAAACGCAAGTGTAGTTGCTTCTCGCCCTTTTGGCTGTGATCTTGTATCGTGGTTGAAGAGTCTGCTGGAGGGATTGTTTTCTTCATTGGCGAGAGACTGAAGATATTCCAGGATGGAAGGCTTGGGAACACTATCCGTTTTTAAGTTGTGGAAGAGTTGAAAGACCGGATTGGACTACATTCTATAGTAAAGGATATCTTTGTATTTATTGATCCTCCCTTTATATGTGTCTATCTTTCAATAAAGCTTCGGGCTTGTGATTCCCTCACCCTCTTACACTCCACACCCATAGCCTTATTAACTGTTGTATTATTGTATTCCATTGAGAAGGACATGCTGCCTGGATGACTACACTGTGCAAATTAAATCACGGAGCCAGTTGGCTTGTGGGTGGCTCTGGTCACTGGGTGGTTGGGTGGGTGGTGTGTCGGAGGTGGAGCACATGCAAATGATTGTGTATCATCCAGCTAGTGAGAGAGAAAACGCATGCAGGAGTGTGCCTGCTTGTCAGTGGGTTATGCACCTTTCCAGACGTCAAATCTACATGGAGCAGCTGGAGAGGACAAGAGCAGGTTTGCAAAATATAGACAGAAGAGCTCTCCAGCCTAGTTTGCTGTCTGTTTCCACTTCTCTTTTCTTGAGCCGCTCCCTTCTATGCCCTTGCGCACTATCCTGACTTCTCCCATCTGCTTACATTGTGCCTTCCAACGCACAATGCGAACTACAGGTAGTGCTGCAGGGCCCACACCCTTTTACTTGCCATACAGAGCAGCTCTGGAGCTGTTACAGTGCCCAGCTTCTGCAAGAAATCAGCTTGAATGCTTCAGGGGCTGGGGCATAGCCAACATGAGCCCCACACCGAAGGAGGGTGGAGGTGTTTAATGCGAACTAGGGGTCATCCAAGCGCCACAAAAGGCCGCCATGCCCTGCATGCCCCTTTTCTCTTTTCATATGCAGACGAGGGTTGAAGCCAACTTTGACCCACTGCTTGGATGACATCACCATATGCAAATCCATCTGCTGCAGGCCTTCCCCCAGGAATGCTTGCACTAGTTGTTGCATTTGGTTTGTTGTTTGGGGGTGCTTCAGTATTAGGCAGCCTTCTGCCCTCCCATGTTCATCTGAAAATATGTGTTCTCCCTGCAGTTGTTGTCCCCAGATGAGAGTTCCCTTGTGCTGCCTCAGTTGAATCTTCTTTACTTGACAGAGATGTGCCTGAGCAGCGGCCCTCCCTAGCCCTATCCCAAATCATACTTATTTTGCTTAGGAGATATCATGGTAATGAAGACTGTTATCCCAGGGTGAGGTTCATTCATTGCATTCTGGGTATGCTGACCCCTGTGATTTCCCCAAATGTGGGAAACTCGACTTCATTATTTGTGGTAGTGGGGGACTGTGTTTGTGCTTTCCTCTGGTCAGCTCTGGTAAAAGTCAGATTTATTTGTCTCAGATCTTCCTCTAGCCTTGTTCTTCTTTCGAGAGTTCCCTTGTGCTGACTCAGTTGGATCTCCTTCACTTGACAGGGAAGTGCCCGAGCAGCGACCCTACCCAGCTCTAGCCCAACTCCTACTTACCTGCCAGGTGAGATACTATGATCATGAAGGTGCTTCTCCCAGGGCAAGGCTCACCCATTGCACTCTGGGTGTGCTGCTCTTGCGATTTCCCCAAATGTGGGAAACTTGACTGCATAATTTGTGTTTCCCCTGGTCGGCTCTCGTATAATTCAGATCTCTTTGTCTCAGGTCTCTCTCCAGCCTAGTTTGCTGTCTGTTTCCACTTCTCTTTTCTTGAGCCGCTCCCTTCTATGCCCTTGTGCACTATCCCAGGATAATTATTGTAGCTGGTCTGCGGGTAACAGCTCTCAGATCCACTTCTAGAAAAAATGCAACAATGTAATTTGAGTGACAAACTGCAGAGATGAACCCTTTCTGTGACTGCTGCACAGGGATCACACAAACTCTATTCATAGGGCTGACTTCACTTAGGGGAGATGTTCTCGCCCCGCAAAGAAGTGCGAGTATATACCGCACTTACGGTACCATTGGATTTACAGATATTTTCTTGCAATACACTATGGGGGTCATTCTGAGTTGATTGCTCGCTAGCAGTTTTTAGCAGCCTTAAAACGGTGGAGTTAACATATCTCACGTGGAAGGTGGTCATGTTATTAGCCTTGGCTTCGGCTAGGCGAGTGTCGGAATTAGCGGCTTTGTCACATAAAAGCCCATATTTGGTGTTCCATGTGGATAGAGCGGAATTGCGGACCCATCCTCAATTCCTACCAAAAGTGGTCTCATCTTTTCATATGAACCAACCTATTGTGGTGCCTTTGGCTACGCGTGACTTGGAGGATTCCGAGTTACTTGATGTGGTCAGGGCTTTGAAAATTTACGTGGCCAGGACGGCTAGAGTCAGGAAAACTGAAGCGCTGTTTGTCCTGTATGCAACCAACAAGATTGGTGCCCCTGCTTCAAAGCAGGCTATTGCTCGCTGGATTTGTAACACGATTCAGCAAGCGCATTCTATGGCTGGATTGCAGTTACCGAAATCGGTCTAGGCCCATTCCACGAGGAAAGTGGGCTCTTCTTGGGCGGCTGCCCGAGGGGTCTCGGCACTACAGCTGTGTCAAGCTGCTACTTGGTCAGGTTCAAACACCTTTTCAAAATACTATAAGTTTGATACCCTGGCTGAGGAGGAACTCATGTTTGCTCAATCGGTGCTGCAGAGTCATCCGCACTCTCCCGCCCATTTTGGAGCTTTGGTATAATCCCCATGTTCCTTACGGAGTCCCCAGCATCCTCTAGGACGTTAGAGAAAATAAGATTTTAAACCTACCGGTAAATCTTTTTCTCGTAGTCCGTAGAGGATGCTGGGCGCCCGTCCCAACTGCGGACTACTTCTGCAATACTTGTATATAGTTATTGCTTCAATAAGGGTTATGTTATAGTTGCATCGGTCCTGCACTGATGCTGCAGTATGTTGTTTTTTCGTACTTATAACTGGGTAGTTTATCACAAGTTATACGGTGTGATTGGTGTGGCTGGTATGAATCTTGCCCTGGATTAACAAAATCCTTTCCTCATACTGTCAGTCTCCTCTGGGCACAGTTTCTCTAACTGTGGCATAGAGGCGCATAGAGGGAGGAGCCAGTGCACACCCAGAACTAAAGTCTTTCTTAAAGTGCCCATGTCTCCTGCGGAGCCCGTCTATCCCCATGGTCCTTACGGAGTCCCCAGCACCCTCTACGGACTACGAGAAAAAGATTTACCGTAGGTTTAAAATCTTATTTTCTACTTTATTCTTTTCTATCCTAGTTTATTACGACCAACTCTCATCCAAGGAGTTTGATATTCTACTACCTGCATGCAATTTAAATTGCTTAAATTGTTTATATGGTTGATTTGTCCTTCACAACCCATAATCTGCAACTTGGATGTACTTGTGTCATTGAAAATCTTATAATAAAAATGTTTATATATTGAAAAAAAAAGTTATAAGACATATGCATTCAATATTTGAAGAAACAAAATAAAATAAAGCTATGTATTGGGTTTCACTAACAAGCACATTGGAAGACTTGACTACTGTTAAAAGACATGTATTACATGGTATAGAGCCACAAACCACAATGTAGTAAAATAAAAACAAACTTACATGTGTATCAAACCTATGTGAGGCTTACATTGATAGTGCAAGATCAACACTCTATCAACTGTGCAAACTAGACTGCACATAAATGCCATAAAATTTATCTGAGATTTTAGTAAATAAGGCCCGTTGCTGTCCGGGTCACACAGCCGTCACGCCCCGCCCCCATACGGTCCGGTCATGTCTGCGTTGTCCTGACTGTGCCCCCAAAATGGCGGCACAACGCCGCTGGCCCGACTCCTCCTGTCCAGTGACCGCCTCTGCCTGTCAATCAGGCAGAGGCGCTCACAGGGCAGAGATGCTGATCGCATCCTGGCATGTGCCGGTGCACTGTGGCACCAGCACACACGCACTTCAGACCTGATCTCCTGTTGTGTGAATATGCACAGCAGGGATCAGGTCTTAATTAGGCCCTATATACAGCTGTCAGTGAAGCAGTAATGTGCTGATGTCAGTGAAGCAGTGATGTGCTGCTGTCAGCGAGGCAGTGATGTGCTGCTGTCAGCGAGGCAGGGATGTGCTGCTATAAGTGAGGCAGGGATGTGCTGCCGTCAATGAGGCAGGGATGTGCTGCCGTCAATGTTGCAGGGATGTGTTGCTGTCAACGTTGCAGGGATGTGCTGCTGTCAGTGAAGCAGGAATGTGCTGCTGCAGTGAGGCAGAGATATGCTGCCCACTATCTCCCTATCACCCCTGCCTGAGTCACACACTTTCCCTGTCACCCCTGCCTCAGTTACCCACTATCTCCCAGTCACCGCTGCCTCAGTCAACCACTATACCTGCGACCCCTGCCTCAGTCACCCACTATCCCTGTCACCCCTGCCTCAGTCACCCACTGTCACCCTATCACCCCTGCTTCAGTCACCCACTATCCCTGTCAACCCTGCCTCAGTCTCTTACTGTCCCTGTCACCCCTGCCACAGTCATCCACTATCTCCCTATCATCCCTGCCTTATTCATTTATTATCCCTGTCACCCACTTTCTTCCCATACTTACCCAACCCCTTCCTATCACCCCTCCCTCAGTAACCCACTATCTCCCTGTCACCCCTGCCTCAGTCAACCACTATCACTGTCACCCCTGCATCAGTCACCCACTATCTCCCAGTCACCCCGGCTTCAGTCACCCACTATCTCCCACTCATACATGCTTCAGTCACCCACTATCTCCCAGTCATCCCTGCCTCAGTCACCTACTGACACCAGTGCAGATATTTCTGCTGCAGCCTCTCCACTCTCCAGCGTGAACGTCCTGACGACTGAGGAAATCCGCTTCCCAGTTGAGGACTCCGGGAATGAACACTGCCGATATTGCTGGCAGATGACGTTCTACCCAACTGAGGATTTTTGATACTTCCAGCTTTGCCATGCAGTTTCGAGTGCCGACTTGATGATTTGTGTACACTACCGTGGTGGCGTTGTCCGATTGTACTTGAACAGGCCTGTTCTGTACTAGAGGCAGGGCCAGTATCAATGAATTGAACACTGCCCACAATTCCAGAATGTTTATCGGGAGGAGAGATTCCTCCCTGGTCCACCGATGGTGAAGGGTCGTCATCACGGCCATGACCTTGGTGAATTTCTGAGGTGCCGTGGCCAAACCAGAAGGCAGGACCTGAAATCCAAAAACTAACCAGGCACAACACTGCTTAGCTTCCAACATCAGATGAGATTGGACATATCCAGTGTGATGCGGCTGTAGATGATTTTTGCTGTTTCTAACTTCTACATCAATGAATAAGTTTCAAAATAGAATGCATCAAGAGAACGGTGTTGGTAGTATAAAACTACCTACAGCACCTGGTATTCCTAGGTGGTCTCACATCCAAGAACAAACCAGGCCTAAGATCAGGTGATATTGGGCATATACAGTGTGGTGTGGCTGTAGATGAGCTTAGTGGTTTCTGTTAGAGTTCTTCTACTTCTAACTACTAGTACATAAATGAATAAGCGGCCGATTTATTAAACCCGGTGAAATTATAATTTGCATGGTGATAAAGTACCAGCCAATCAGCTCCTAATTGCCATGTCACAGGCTGGGTTTGAAAAATGACAGTTAGGAGCTGACTGGCTGGTACTTTATCACCTTGCACTTTATCAGTTCACCAGGCTTAATAGATCTGCCCCAATGTTTCAAAATGGAATGCATCAAGAGAACGGTGTTGGTATTGTAAAAATACACACAGCTCCTGGTATTTCCTGGTGGTCTCCCATCCAAGTACTAAAACCAGGACCAATACTGCTCAGCTTCCATGATCAGGAGAGATTGGGCAAATCCAGTGTGCTGTGGCTGTAGATGAGCTGGTGGTTTCTGTTAGAGCTTTTCTACTTCTAACTTCTGGTACATAAAAGAATACGTGTAAAAATTAAATGTACCAAGAAAAGGGTGTTGGTAGTTTAAAAACACCTAAAGAATCTGATAATACATGGATGGGAGACTGCTTGGTAGTAACAAAGTCCAATACTGCTTTGCTTCAAAGATCAAATGAGATTGGGCATATCCAGTGTGGTGTGGCTTTAGATAAGCTTTGTGGTTTCTGTTAGAGCTCTTCTACTTCTAACTACTGGTACATGGGCCCTCATTCCGAGTTGATCGCTCGGTAATTTTCATCGCATCGCAGTGAAATTCCGCTTAGTACGCATGCGCAATATTCGCACTGCGACTGCGCCAAGTAATTTAACAATGAAGATAGTATTTTTACTCACGGCTTTTTCTTCGCTCCGGCGATCGTAGTGTGATTGACAGGAAATGGGTGTTACTGGGCGGAAACACAGCGTTTTATGGGCGTGTGGATCAAAACGCTACCATTTCCGGAAAAAACGCAGGAGTGGCCGGAGAAACGGGGGAGTGTCTGGGCGAACGCTGGGTGTGTTTGTGACGTCAAACCAGGAACGACAAGCACTGAACTGATCGCAGATGCCGAGTAAGTCTGAAGCTACTCTGAAACTGCTAAGTAGTTTGTAATCGCAATATTGCGAATACATCGTTCGCAATTTTAAGAAGCTAAGATTCACTCCCAGTAGGCGGCGGCTTAGCGTGTGTAACTCTGCTAAAATCGCCTTGCGAGCGATCAACTCGGAATGAGGGCCATTAATGAATATGTATAAGGTTGTAGTTTATCCAATATGCCTTTACTACCTTACCTTACCTCCCCCCCCCTCCCCTCCCCTCCTTATTACTTCCTTTGTTCTCTCCTCCTCGTGTGTGCGTTATTTGTTTTCTCATACGTCCTAGAGGATGCTGGGATCACATTAAGAACCATGGGGTATAGACGGGATCCGCAGGAGACATGGGCACTTTAAGACTTTCAAAGGGTGTGAACTGTCTCCTCCCTCTATGCCCCTCCTCCAGACTCCAGTTTTAGAATTGTGCCCAGTGAGACTGGATGCACTACAGGGGAGCTCTACTGAGTTTCTCTGAAAAGACTTATGTTAGTTTTTCTTATTTTCAGGGAGGCTGCTGGCAACAGTCTCCCTGCTTCGTGGGACTTAGGGGAGAGAAGTATGACCAACTTCTAGTGAGTTCAATGGCTCTACTTCTGGCTGACAGGACACCATTAGCTCCTGAGGGTGCTGATCGCTGGGTACGCCTAGATGCCCACTCCCGTAGCCTGCCGTCACCCCCTTACAGAGCCAGAAGTCAGAAGACAGGCGAGTAGCAGAAGAACAGATGGCATTCTGAGGTACCACGCAGCGAGCGGAATGCTGTGCGCCATGCTCCCACACAAACACAGGCACTGCAGGGTGCAGGGCGTGGGGGGGGGCACCCTGGGCAGCATAAATTCCTCACAAAAGGCTGGCAAAAGTGGACATTAGTACCTGAGCACTGTCCTTACCCCACCAGCGTAATTAATTATTTGTTTCTGAGCGGGACAGAAGCGTGCCATTACAGCGGCGGGGCTTCTTCCTCACCTCACCAGCACATCTATAGAGCGTTACAAGTCTATCACTATAGAGTTTATTATTTCCCAGACTGTGTACTTTTGACGCTGGGTTGTGAGCTGAAAAATCCCATTTGTCCCTCTGACAGATTTACTGTAGGTCTATCCCCCATAAGCCTATGTGTCTGTGGGTACTTGGTACATGTGTGTCAACATGTCGGTGGCTGAATGTTTTTCCCAAGAGGAAACTATATTAGGAATGCAGACATATGATGGTGGCCCTGTTGGCACCACCAATAACTGACTGGGTGAAAGTTTCAGTAATATCAGAGTGAGGTTGGATAAATCTGTGTCCCAGACACAGACGTAGAGAAAAGATGTGATGTTCATGGCTATGCTTCTTTTCCCTCAGGCCCAGCAAAAATGTTATTTTGCCCAGTTACTACACACTGATACTGACTCGGATACTGATTCCTATGTCGACCATAATATTTCCTGATTAGATCCAATATTGGCAAGGAGCATTCAGTACATGATTGTGGATATTAAGGACATATTAACATCACCGAGGACCCTGCTGTTCCTGACAAAGGGGTCTATATGTATGTATATATAGATATATAATGAAAGCTGATGTAACGTTCCTCCATCTCTGTTTGAGAAAGTCTGGGCCAGCTCGACAAGATGGTTTCAAATCCCCAAAAGGTTTCCGGTTGTTTATTCATTTCCTGCCGCGGACAGAATAAAGTGGGAGTCACCCCCTGTTCTGCACGGGGCCCTGTCACAAATCCAGCGGATCGTATGCAGGAAGCTACATTATTTCTAGTTATGTAACCACGGGTACATTACTTAGACCTGCCATTACATGCGCATGGGTGAGTAGTAGTATTCAAGAATTGGTCGAATACCTTGTCATCCGATATAGATATCCTGGAGACATGGGATGCTCCTTACGTTGGATCATATCAAGGACACTGCAGCATACTTACGACTGCAAGGGATATAGGACTCTTGAGTTCACGGGCCAATTTCATGGCAGTCTCGGATAGGAGGGCATTGTGGATTCACCAAGGGAATGCTGATGCTGACTCCAAGAAGAAAGGGAGTCTCTTCCCTATGAAGGTGAAGCCTTGTTTGGCGACGGCCTAGTTAATTTGATCTCGGCAGCTCCCGCAGGTAAGTCAACCTTCTTGCCCTATGTTCCCTCTCAACGGATGAAGACGCATCATTATCTAACGCAGTCATTTTGGCCCAATAGATATGCAAGAAGTTAAGATTCTCCTTTCTTTGCAGGTAGAGGAAGGAGAAGAGGGAAGAGGTCTGTAGCCTCTTCAAGATCGCAGGAGCAGAGATCGTCCTCTGCTTCTGCCAAATCCACTGCATGACGCTGGGGCTCTCTTGCAGGAGCCCGCACCAGTGGGGGCACGTCTAAAACACTTCAGTCAGTTCTGGATTAATTTGGACCTGGACTCGTGGGTTTTACAAATAGTGTCCCAAGGGTACAAACTGGGGTTTCAAGACGTTCCCCCTCACCGATTGTTCAAATCGGCCTTAGTCAGCAGGGAGAAGGCTTTTATTCAAGCCTCTTCGCGGTCCCGAAGCCGGACGGCTCAGTCAGACCAATCTTAAATCTGAAATCCCTCAATTTCTACCTAAAGAAATTCAATTTCAAGATGGAATCTCTCAGGGTAGGGATCTCCAGTCCGGAGGAAGGAGATTTCATGGTTTTGGTAAACATAAGGATGCCTACTTACATGTTCCCGTTTAGCCACTGCATCAAGCTACCTGAGGATTGCAATTCAGGATTGTCATTACCAATTTCAGACGTTGCCGTTTGGTCTGTCCACGGCTCCGAGGATTTTCACCAGGGTGATGGCGGAAATGATGGTTCTCCTTCGCAAGCAAGGAGTCACATTTATCCCGTACTTGGATGATCTCTTGATAAAGGCGAGATCCAGGGACCAGTTGTTGCAAAACATTGCACTCTCCCTGACAGTTCTTCAACAACATGGTTGGCTCCTAAACTTGCCAAAATCGCAGTTGGTCCCAATGACGCGGTTGTTGTTTTTGGGAGTGATACTGGACACAGAAGAGGTTTTCTTCCAGTGGAAAGGCTATGGAGATCCAGAGTCTGGTCAAACAAATTCTGAAACCAGCAAGAGTGTTAATCCATCAATGCATTCGGTTGCTGGGGAAGATGGTTGCGGCCTACGAGGCCATTCAGTTTGGCAGGTTCCATGCTAGAGTGTTCCAGTGGGACCTGTTGGACAAGTGGTCCGGATCCCACCTACACATGCACCGGAGGATAATCCTGTCTTCCAAGACCAGAATATCACTCCATTGGCGGCTGCACAGTTCTCACCTCCTAGAGGGGCGATGGTTCGGGATCCAGGACTGGATCCTAGGGACCACGGATGCAACCCTCCGAGGCTGGGGAGCAGTCACAAAGGGGGAAAACATCCAAGGAAGAATGTCAAGTCGGGAAAGTTGTCTTCACATAAATGTTCTGGAGTTAAGGGCCATTTAACAACTGCAGACACAGTACGCACTGGGACGGGTGCCCAGCATCTTCTACGGACTAAGAGAAAAGGATTTACCGGTAGGTATTAAAATCCTATTTTCTCTAACGTCCTAGAGGATGCTGGGGACTCCGTAAGGACCATGGGGATAGACGGGCTCCGCAGGAGACATGGGCACTTTAAGAAAGACTTTAGTTCTGGGTGTGCAGTGGCTCCTCCCTCTATGCCCCTTCTCCATACCTCAGTTTGATACTGTGCCCAGTGGAAACTGGGTGCTTTTCAGGAGCTCTCCTGAGCTTTCTGACAGAAAGTATTTTGTTAGGTTTTTAATTTACAGGGAGCACTGCTGGCAACAGACACCCTGCATCAAGGGACTGAGGGGAGAGAAGCAGCCCTACTCTCTGAGTTGCAAGGTCCTGCTTCTTAGGCTACTGGACACCATTAGCTCCAGAGGGATTGGTACGCAGGATCTCACCCTCGCCGTCCGTCCCAGAGCCGCGCCGCCGTCCCCCTCGCAGAGCCGGAAGATAGAAGCCGGGTGAGTATGAGAAGAAAAGAAAGACTTCAGCGGCGGCAGAAGATTTCATGATCTTCACTGAAGTAACGCACAGCACTGCAGCTGTGCGCCATTGCTCCCATACACCTCATATACTCTGGTCACTGTAAGGGTGCAGGGCGCAGGGGGGGCGCCCTGGGCAGCAATATAAACCTCTTTTTGCCAAAAATATAACAAATATACAGCTGGGCACTGTATATATGTATGAGCCCCCGCCAATTTTACAGTTTAAGCGGGACAGAAGCCCGCCGCCGAGGGGGCGGGGCTTCTCCCTCAGTACTCACCAGCGCCATTTTTTCTCCACAGTACCGCTGAGGAAGCTCCCCAGACTCTCCCCTGCTGAAACCACGGTAGACAAGAGGGTTGAAAAGAGGGGGGGGGGGCACATAATTCGGCGCAAATTACATACAGCAGCACCACTGAGCAAACATTAAGTTACTGTGTTATTCCTGGGTTATATAGCGCTGGGGTGTGTGCTCATGTGCTGGCATACTCTCTCTCTCTGTCTCTCCAAAGGGCCTTGTGGGGAAACTGTCTTCAGAAAAAGCATTCCCTGTGTGTGTGGTGTGTCGGTACACGTGTGTCGACATGTCTGAGGAAGAAGGCTATATTAGATAGGAGCGGGAGCAAATTAATGTGGTGTCTCCGCCGACAGCTGATTGGATGGATATGTGGAATGTTTTAAATGCTAGTGTAAACTAGTGATGAGCGGGTTCGGTTTCTCGGAATCCGAACCCGCCGAACTTCAGCTTTTTTTACACGGGGCCGAGCAGGCTCGGATCCTCCCGCCTTGCTCGGTTAACCCGAGCGCGCCCGAACGTCATCATCCCGCTGTCGGATTCTCGCGAGCCTCGGATTCTATCGCGAGACTCGGATTCTATATAAGGAGCCGCACGTCGCCGCCATTTTCACACGTGCATTGAGATTGATAGGGAGAGGACGTGGCTGGCGTCCTCTCCGTTTATAGAGAAGAGAGTAGAGAGTTAGAGACACTATTTAGTATTTACTAATTTTGGGGAGCATATTAGGACTGGAGTACTACTACTTGCTGATAGTGTGACCAGTGACCATTGACCACCAGTTTAATTAATCCGTTCTCTGCCTGAAAAAAAACGATACACAGTGTGACACAGTCACATACCATATCTGTGCTCAGCCTCAGTGTGCTGCATCATCATATGTAATACAGGTTGAGTATCCCTTATCCAAAATGCTTGGGACCAGAGGTATTTTGGATATCGGATTTTTCCGTATTTTGGAATAATTAGATACCATAATGAGATATCATGGTGATGGGACCTAAATCTAAGCACAGAATGCATTTATGTATCATATACACCTTATACAAACAGCCTGAAGGTAATTTTAGCCAATATTTTTTATAACTTTGTGCATTAAACAAAGTGTGTGTACATACACACAATTCATTTATGTTTCATATACACCTTATATACACAGCCTGAAGGTCATTTAATACAATATTATTAATAACTTTGTGTATTAAACAAAGTTTGTGTACATTGAGCCATCAAAAAACAAAGATTTCACTATCTCAGTCTCACTCAAAAAAGTCCGTATTTCGGAATATTCCGTATTTCGGAATATATGGATATGGGATACTCAACCTGTACTGTATATCTGACTGTGCTGAGTGCTCACTGCTCACACAGCTTAATTGTGGGGGAGACTGGGGAGCAGTTAGAGCAGGAGTACATAAATAATATATTTTAAGTACAGTGCACACTTTTGCTGCCAGAGTGCCACACTGCCAGTGTGACTGACCAGTGACCACACTGACCACCAGTATATTGTGATTGCCTGCTTAGGACGGAGTACTACTTGCTGATAGTGTGACCAGTGACCAGTGACCACCACCAGTTTAATTAATCCGTTCTCTGCCTGAAAAAAAACGATACACAGTGTGACACAGTCACATACCATATCTGTGCTCAGCCCAGTGTGCTGCATCATATGTAATACTGTATATCATTATCTGACTGTGCTGAGTGCTCACTGCTCACACAGCTTAATTGTGGGGGAGACTGGCGAGAAGTTATAGCAGGAGTACATATTTTAAGTACAGTGCACACTTTTGCTGCCAGAGTGCCACTGCCAGTCTGACTGACCAGTGACCACTGACCACCAGTATATTGTGATTGTCTGCTGACCACCAGTATATTGTGATTGTCTGCCTGAAAAAGTTAAACACTCGTCGTGTGGTGTTTTTATAAACGCATTCTGCAGACAGTGTCCAGCAGGTCCGTCATTACATAATATATACCTGTCCGGCTGCAGTACTAGTGTGATATATATATATATATATATTAATTTTATCTCATTATCATCCAGTCTATATTAGCAGCAGACACAGTACGGTAGTCCACGGCTGTAGCTACCTCTGTGTCGGCAGTCGCTCGTCCATCCATAATTGTATACCACCTACCCGTGGGTTTTTTTTTTTCTATCTTCTTGATACTAGTAGCTTACTTTAGGAGTCTGCAGTGCTGACAGACAGTGTCCAGCAGGTCCGTCATTACATAATATATACCTGTCCGGCTGCAGTACTAGTGTGATATATATATATATATATTTTAATTTTATCTCATTATCATCCAGTCTATATTAGCAGCAGACACAGTACGGTAGTCCACGGCTGTAGCTACCTCTGTGTCGGCAGTCGCTCATCCATCCATAATTGTATACCACCTACCCGTGGTTTTTTTTTTTCCTATCTTCTTGATACTAGTAGCTTACTTTAGGAGTCTGCAGTGCTGACAGACAGTGTCCAGCAGGTCCGTCATTACATAATATATACCTGTCCGGCTGCAGTACTAGTCTGATATATATATATATATTTTAATTTTATCTCATTTTCATCCAGTCTATATTAGCAGCAGACACAGTACGGTAGTCCACGGCTGTAGCTACCTCTGTGTCGGCAGTCGCTCGTCATCCATAAGTATACTAGTATCCATCCATCTCCATTGTTTACCTGAGGTGCCTTTTAGTTGTGCCTATTAAAATATGGAGAACAAAAATGTTGAGGTTCCAAAAATAGGGAAAGATCAAGATCGACTTCCACCTCGTGCTGAAGCTGCTGCCACTAGTCATGGCCGAGACGATGAAATTCCATCGACGTCGTCTGCCAAGGCCGATGCCCAATGTCATAGTACAGAGCATGTAAAATCCAAAACACCAAATATCAGTAAAAAAAGGACTCAAAAATCTAAAATAAAATTGTCGGAGGAGAAGCGTAAACTTGCCAATATGCCATTTACCACATGGAGTGGCAAGGAACGGCTGAGGCCCTGGCCTATGTTCATGGCTAGTGGTTCAGCTTCACATGAGGATGGAAGCACTCAGCCTCTCGCTAGAAAAATTAAAAGACTCAAGCTGGCAAAAGCACAGCAAAGAACTGTGCGTTCTTCGAAATCCCAAATCCACAAGGAGAGTCCAATTGTGTCGGTTGCGATGCCTGACCTTCCCAACACTGGACGTGAAGAGCATGTGCCTTCCACCATTTGCACGCCCCCTGCAAGTGCTGGAAGGAGCACCCGCAGTCCAGTTCCTGATAGTCAGATTGAAGATGTCAGTGTTGAAGTACACCAGGATGAGGAGGATATGGGTGTTGCTGGCGCTGGGGAGGAAATTGACAAGGAGGATTCTGATGGTGAGGTGGTTTGTTTAAGTCAGGCACCAGGGGAGACACCTGTTGTCCGTGGGAGGAATATGGCCATTGACATGCCTGGTGAAAATACCCAAAAAATCAGCTCTTCGGTGTGGAAGTATTTCAACAGAAATGCGGACAACATTTGTCAAGCCGTGTGTTGCCTTTGTCAAGCTGTAATAAGTAGGGGTAAGGACGTTAACCACCTCGGAACATCCTCCCTTATACGTCACCTGCAGCGCATTCATAATAAGTCAGTGACAAGTTCAAAAACTTTGGGCGACAGCGGAAGCAGTCCACTGACCAGTAAATCCCTTCCTCTTGTAACCAAGCTCACGCAAACCACCCCACCAACTCCCTCAGTGTCAATTTCCTCCTTCCCCAGGAATGCCAATAGTCCTGCAGGCCATGTCACTGGCAATTCTGACGAGTCCTCTCCTGCCTGGGATTCCTCCGATGCATCCTTGCGTGTAACGCCTACTGCTGCTGGCGCTGCTGTTGTTGCTGATGGGAGTCGATGGTCATCCCAGAGGGGAAGTCGTAAGACCACTTTTACTACTTCCACCAAGCAATTGACTGTCCAACAGTCCTTTGCGAGGAAGATGAAATATCACAGCAGTCATCCTGCTGCAAAGCGGATAACTGAGGCCTTGGCATCCTGGGTGGTGAGAAACGTGGTTCCGGTATCCATCATTACTGCAGAGCCAACTAGAGACTTGTTGGAGGTACTGTGTCCCCGGTACCAAATACCATCTAGGTTCCATTTCTCTAGGCAGGCGATACCGAAAATGTACACAGACCTCAGAAAAAGAGTCACCAGTGTCCTAAAAAATGCAGCTGTACCCAATGTCCACTTAACCACGGACATGTGGACAAGTGGAGCAGGGCAGGGTCAGGACTATATGACTGTGACAGCCCACTGGGTAGATGTATGGACTCCCGCCGCAAGAACAGCAGCGGCGGCACCAGTAGCAGCATCTCGCAAACGCCAACTCTTTCCTAGGCAGGCTACGCTTTGTATCACCGGTTTCCAGAATACGCACACAGCTGAAAACCTCTTAAGGCAACTGAGGAAGATCATCGCGGAATGGCTTACCCCAATTGGACTCTCCTGTGGATTTTTGGCATCGGACAACGCCAGCAATATTGCGTGTGCATTAAATCTGGGCAAATTCCAGCACGTCCCATGTTTTGCACATACCTTGAATTTGGTGGTGCAGAATTATTTAAAAAACGACAGGGGCGTGCAAGAGATGCTGTCGGTGGCCAGAAGAATTGCGGGACACTTTCGGCGTACAGGCACCACGTACAGAAGACTGGAGCACCACCAAAAACGCCTGAACCTGCCCTGCCATCATCTGAAGCAAGAAGTGGTAACGAGGTGGAATT
This sequence comes from Pseudophryne corroboree, assembly GCF_028390025.1. NCBI lineage: Eukaryota > Metazoa > Chordata > Amphibia > Anura > Myobatrachidae > Pseudophryne > Pseudophryne corroboree. Next base: position 141,879,001 of record NC_086446.1, read on the forward strand.
CAACCCTCTATATGCTTCAGAGGTTGGAGGAGCAGCAAAAGGCCATTCAAGCCTATACAATTGAGCACGATATAGGAGGTGGAATGCACCTGTCTCAAGCGCAGTGGAGAATGATTTCAACGTTGTGCAAGGTTCTGCTGCCCTTTGAACTTGCCACACGTGAAGTCAGTTCAGACACTGCCAGCCTGAGTCAGGTCATTCCCCTCATCAGGCTTTTGCAGAAGAAGCTGGAGACATTGAAGGAGGAGCTAAGACAGAGCGATTCCACTAGGCATGTGGGACTTGTGGATGGAGCCCTTAATTCGCTTAACAAGGATTCACGGGTGGTCAATCTGTTGAAATCAGAGCACTACATTTTGGCCACCATGCTCGATCCTAGATTTAAAACCTACCTTGGATCTCTCTTTCCGGCAGACACAAGTCTGCTGGGGTTCAAAGACCTGCTGGTGAGAAAATTGTCAAGTCAAGCGGAACGCGACCTGTCAACATCTCCTCCTTCACATTCTCCCGCAACTGGGGGTGCGAGGAAAAGGCTCAGAATTCCGAGCCCACCTGCTGGCGGTGATGCAGGGCAGTCTGGAGCGACTGCTGATGCTGACATCTGGTCCGGACTGAAGGACCTGCCAACGATTACGGACATGTCGTCTACTGGCACTGCATATGATTCTCTCCCCATTGAAAGAATGGTGGAGGATTATATGAGTGACCGCATCCAAGTAGGCACGTCAGACGGTCCGTACTTATACTGGCAGGAAAAAGAGGCAATTTGGAGGCCCTTGCACAAACTGGCTTTATTCTACCTAAGTTGCCCTCCCACAAGTGTGTACTCCGAAAGAGTGTTTAGTGCCGCCGCTCACCTTGTCAGCAATCGGCGTACGAGGTTACATCCAGAAAATGTGGAGAAGATGATGTTCATTAAAATGAATTATAATCAATTCCTCCGTGGAGACATTGACCAGCAGCAATTGCCTCCACAAAGTACACAGGGAGCTGAGATGGTGGATTCCAGTGGGGACGAATTGATAATCTGTGAGGAGGGGGATGTACACGGTGATATATCGGAGGATGATGATGAGGTGGACATCTTGCCTCTGTAGAGCCAGTTTGTGCAAGGAGAGATTAATTGCTTCTTTTTTGGTGGGGGTCCAAACCAACCCGTCATTTCAGTCACAGTCGTGTGGCAGACCCTGTCACTGAAATGATGGGTTGGTTAAAGTGTGCATGTCCTGTTTATACAACATAAGGGTGGGTGGGAGGGCCCCAAGGACAATTCCATCTTGCACCTCTTTTTTCTTTAATTTTTCTTTGCGTCATGTGCTGTTTGGGGAGTATTGTTTTGAAGGGCCATCCTGCGTGACACTGCAGTGCCACTCCTAGATGGGCCAGGTTTTTGTGTCGGCCACTAGGGTCGCTTAGCTTACTCACACAGCTACCTCATTGCGCCTCTTTTTTTTCTTCTTTGCGTCATGTGCTGTTTGGGGAGTGTTTTTTGAAGGGCCATCCTGCGTGACACTGCAGTGCCACTCCTAGATGGGCCAGGTGTTTTTGTCGGCCACTAGGGTCGCTTAGCTTACTCACGCAGCTACCTCATTGCGCCTCTTTTTTTCTTTGCGTCATGTGCTGTTTGGGGAGTAGTTTTTTGAAGGGCCAGCCTGCGTGACACTGCAGTGCCACTCCTAGATGGGCCAGGTGTTTGTGTCGGCCACTAGGGTCGCTTAGCTTACTCACACAGCTACCTCATTGCGCCTCCTTTTTTCTTTGCGTCATGTGATGTTTGGGGGGTGTTTTTTGGAAGGGCCATCCTGCGTGACACTGCAGTGCCACTCCTAGATGGGCCAGGTGTTTGTGTCGGCCACTTGGGTCATTGAGCTTAGTCACACAGCTACCTCATTGCGCCTCTTTTTTTCTTTGCGTCATGTGCTGTTTGGGGAGTGTTTTTTGGAAGGGCCATCCTGCGTGACACTGCAGTGCCACTCCTAGATGGGCCAGGTGTTTGTGTCGGCCACTTGGGTCGCTTAGCTTTGTCATCCAGCGACCTCGGTGCAAATTTTAGGACTAAAAATAATATTGTGAGGTGTGAGGTGTTCAGAATAGACTGAAAATGAGTGGAAATTATGGTTTTTGAGGTTAATAATACTTTGGGATCAAAATGACCCCCAAATTCTATGATTTAAGCTGTTTTTTAGGGTTTTTTGAAAAAAACACCCGAATCCAAAACACACCCGAATCCGACAAAAAAAATTCGGTGAGGTTTTGCCAAAACGTGTTCGAACCCAAAACACGGCCGCGGAACCGAACCCAAAACCAAAACACAAAATCTGAAAAATTTCAAGTGCACATCCCTAGTGTAAACTCATTGCACAAAAGATTAGACAAGGCTGAAGCTTCGGGACAGTCAGGGTCTCAACCCATGCCTGATCCTATGTCGCAGGGACTGTCAGGGTCTCATAAGCGCCCACTATCCCAGATTGTTGACACAGATACTGACACGGATTCTGACTCCAGTGTCGATTACGATGATGCAAAGTTACAGCCAAAATTGGCAAAATCCATTCGATATATGATTATGGCAATAAAAGATGTTTTGCACATCACAGAGGAACCCCCTGTCCCTGACAAGAGGGTACATATGTACAAGGGAAAGAAGCCTGAGGTAACCATTCCCCCCTCACACGAGCTGAACGAGTTATGTGAAAAAGCTTGGGAATCTCCAGATAAAAGACTGCAGATTTCCAAAAGGATTCTTATGGCGTATCCTTTCCCATCAATGGATAGGTTAAGATGGGAATCCTCCCCTAGGGTGGACAAAGCATTAACACGCTTATCCAAGAAGGTAGCCCTCCCGTCCCAGGATACGGCTACCCTCAAAGAGTCTGCTGACCGCAAACAGGAGATAACCCTGAAGTCCATTTATACACATTCGGGTACCTTACTCAGACCGGCAATTGCGTCGGCCTGGGTGTGTAGTGTTGTAGCAGCATGGACGGATACCTTATCTGAGGGGATTGATACCCTAGATAAGGATACTATTTTATTGACCCTGGGGCATATAAGAGATGCTGTCCTATATATGTGTGTATGCAAAGTACAGGTGGTGCTGCAGGGCTCACACCCTTTTACTTGTCTTGTAGAGCAACTCTGGAGCTGTTACTGGATCCATCTGCTGCAGGCCTTCCCCCAGGAATGCTTGCACTAGTTGTTGCATTTGGTTTGTTGTTTGGGGGTGCTTCAGTATTAGGCAGCCTTCTGCCCTCCCACATTCATCTGAAAATGTGTTCTCCCTGCAGTTGTTGTCCCCAGATGAGAGTTCCCTTGTGCTTCCTCAGTTGAATCTCCTTAACTTGACGGGGGTGTGCCCGAGCAGCCGCCCTCCACAGCCCTATCCCAACACATACTTATCTTGCATATGAGATCTCTTGATCATGAAGATAGTTCTCACAGGGTGAGGTTCATCCATTACATTTTAAAGTAGGAAGGTACAAATTACATATTCGAATTACATATATGTGCTGGATTCAAATGTTTTCTCCCCTTCCTTTCTCAATTGTGCCCATCAGCAGCTATTCTAATGTTGCTGCCAATGGTTGTGACACATTTTTTTCTTCTGTGGGGTACACTGGACTCCACAAGGATTCACATTGGGGTGTAGAGTAGGATCTTGATCTGAGGCACCAACAAGCTCAAAGCTTTTGACTGTTCCCAAGATACTCAGCGCCCCCTCCTCTATAACCTCGCTTCCATGAACAGGGAGCTCAGTTTGTAGTTGGTGCCTTCAGTAGCAGGCCACTTAACAGGGGGCTGCCTCAGGCATCCTATTCTTAGCTATTAGTTTTGACAAGAAAATAAGAACTTTTTTAATAAGAATCTACAAGGGCTGCAGCAGGCTAGGTCTAATAGATATATTTACAGCAGCTCCATCACTCCCAGCGGCACAGTATACTCCCGTGCCCCGGTTGCTGGGTCACTGCAGCGGAGGCTCCGGTTTCTTCCTAAGGTCAGTCACACACACACCGCCCTCCGGGATCACGAGGCCGCTGATGAAAGGGTGGTAAGGGGCTTCTGTGCCCACACTATACCGTGATCCAGCGTGGCTGTAGGGGGCGGGCCGTGTGCGCACTGGCGTGGACACTGATTACTGGGCAGCTGCTCCACTAGCCACCAGGGACAGTTAAGGAGCACGGCTCTGGGGGTTTTTCTCCTATATTAACCCCATTTTGTACTACCCGCAGTGCGTTGTGATAGGTAATAGGGCATGATTCAGGTTGGATTGCAATCGCAATAAGCAATCCAACTGCAAAATTTGCTAAGAGCATACGCATCCGCCTGCAGATAATGCGATCGCCTCTGCCTGTCAATCGGTGCAGGGGGGGGGGGGGGCGAGGGGGGTCAACAACACTCCATTTCCAAGTCGGAGATGGAGAGGTGCGGGGGCAGGGTTTCAATATTGGGTCGGCAACGGAGAAACAGGAGGCGTGGTCAGAGCGGCTGCATGACATCACATGGGCCGGACTCCGCCAGTGGAGCCCCAGCAACATGCAGTAGATTTTGTAGAGGCCGGGGAGGACTTCTGTTCCTGGGAACTAGCTGTGTTGTGCAGCTTTTTTCCTCTGCCCCTACCTCTGGCAAGAAAGGACGCACCTCGCACTTTCTTGTTTCTTTGTGACCGAAAGGACTGCATTTGATAATGCGGAGCTTTCTTATGCTGTGAGGGAACATAAGGTAAAAAAATTGATTTTCCAGCTGTAGCTGTGCGTGTTAATGCTTTGTCCATCCTAGGGGAGGATTCCCATCGTAACCTATCCGTTGATGGGAAAGGATACGCCATAAGAATCTTTTTGGAAATCTGCAGTCTTTTATCTGGAGATTCCCAAGCTTTTTCACATAACTCGTTCAGCTCGTGTGAGGGGGGAAAGGTTACCTCAGGCTTCTTTCCCTTGTACATATGTACCCTCTTGTCAGGGACAGGGGGTTCCTCTGTGATGTGCAAAACATCTTTTATTGCCATAATCCTATATCGAATGGATTTTGCCAATTTTGGCTGTAACTTTGCATCAACGTAATCGACACTGGAGTCAGAATCCGTGTCGGTATCTGTGTCAACAATCTGGGATAGTGGGCGCTTATGAGACCCTGACAGTCCCTGCGACATAGGATCAGGCATGGGTTGAGACCCTGACTGTCCCAAAGCTTCAGCCTTGTCTAATCTTTTGTGCAATGAGTTTACACTAGCATTTAAAACATTCCACATATCCATCCAATCAGGTGTCGGCGGAGACACCACATTCATTTGCTCCTGCTCCTCTCTAATATAGCCTTCTTCCTCAGACATGTCGACACACGTGTACCGACACACCACACACACAGGGAATGCTTTTTCTGAAGACAGTTTCCCCACAAGGCCCATTGGAGAGACAGAGAGAGAGAGTATGCCAGCACACACCCCAGCGCTATATAACCCAGGAATAACACAGTAACTTAATGTTTGTCCAGTAGCGCTGCTGTATGTAATTTGCGCCTAATTATGTGCCCCCCCTCTCTTTTCAACCCTCTTGTCTACCGTGGTATAAGCAGGGGAGAGTCCGGGCAGCTTCCTCTCAGCGGTGCTGTGGAGAAAAAATGGCGCTGGTGAGTGCTGAGGGAGAAGCCCCGCCCCCTCGGTTGCGGGCTTCTGTCCCGCTTAAACTGTAAAATTGGCAGGGGCTCATACATATACAGTGCCCAGCTGTATATATGTTATATTTTTGCCAAAAAGAGGTTTATATTGCTGCCCAGGGTGCCCCCCCTGCGCCCTGCACCCTTACAGTGACCGGAGTATGTGAGGTGTATGGGATCAATGGTGCACAGCTGCAGTGCTGTGCATTACCTCAGTGAAGATCATGAACTCTTCTGCCGCCTCTGAAGTCTTCTTTTCTTCTCATACTCACCCGGCTTCTATCTTCTGAATCTGCGAGGGGGACGGCGGCGCGGCTCTGGGATGGACGGCGAGGGTGAGATCCTGCGTACCAATCCCTCTGGAGCTAATGGTGTCCAGTAGCCTAAGAAGCAGGACCTTGCAACTCAGAGAGTAGGGCTGCTTCTCTCCCCTCAGTCCCTCGATGCAGGGAGTCTGTTGCCAGCAGTGCTCCCTGAAAATTAAAAACTTAACAAAATACTTTCTGTCAGAAAGCTCAGGAGAGCTCCTGAAAAGCACCCAGTCTCCACTGGGCACAGTATCAAACTGAGGTATGGAGGAGGGGCATAGAGGGAGGAGCCAGTGTACACCCAGAACTTGAGTCTTTCTTAAAGTGCCCATGTCTCCTGCTATCCCCATGGTCCTTACGGAGTCCCCAGCATACTCTAGGACATTAGAGAAACTAGAATTTTAATACCTACCGGTAAATCCTTTTCTCTTAGTCCGTAGAGGATGCTGGGCACCCGTCCCAGTGTGTACTGTGTCTGCTGTTATTAAATGGCCCTTAACTCCAGAATATTTATGTGGAGACAACTTTCCTGACTTGACCATCTTCCTTGGACGTTTTCCCCCTGTGTGACTGCTCCCCACCTCGAAAGGGTTGCATCCGTGGTCCCTAGGATCCAGTCCTGGATCCCGAACCATCGCCCCTCTAGGAGGTGAGAACTGTGCAGCCACCAATGGAGTGAGATTCTGGTCTTGGAAGACAGGATTATCCTCCGGTGCATGTGTAGGTGGGATCCGGACCACTTGTCCAACAGGTCCCACTGGAACACTCTGGCATGGAACCTGCCAAACTGAATGGCCTCGTAGGCCGCAACCATCTTCCCCAGCAACCGAATGCATTGATGGATTAACACTCTTGCTGGTTTCAGAATTAGTTTGACCAGACTCTGGATCTCCATAGCCTTTCCACTGGAGGAAAACCTCTTCTGTGTCCAGTATCACTCCCAAAAACAACAACCGCGTCATTGGGACCAACTGCGATTTTGGCAAGTTTAGGAGCCAACCATGTTGTTGAAGAACTGTCAGGGAGAGTGCAATGTTTTGCACCAACTGGTCCCTGGATCTCGCCTTTATCAGGAGAACATCCAAGTACGGGATAATTGTGACTCCTTGTTTGCGAAGGAGAACCATCATTTCCGCCATCACCCTGGTGAAAATCCTCGGAGCCGTGGACAGACCAAATGGCAACGTCTGAAATTAGTAATGACAATCCTGAATTGCAAACCTCAGGTAGCTTGATGCAGTGGCTAAATGGGAACATGTAAGTAGGCATCCTTTAAGTTTACCAAAACCATGAAATCTCCTTCCTCCGGACTGGAGATCACTACCGTGAGAGATTCCATCTTGAAATTGAATTTCTTTAGGTAGAAATTGAGGGATTTCAGATTTCAGATTGGTCTGATTGAGCCGTCCGGCTTCGGGACCACGAAGAGGCTTGAATAAAAACCTTCTCCCTGCTGACTAAGGCTGATTTGAACAATCGGTGAGGGGGAACGTCTTGAAACCCCAGTTTGTACCCTTGGGACACTATTTGTAAAACCCATGAGTCCAGGTCCGAATGAATCCAGAACTGACTGAAGAGCTTTAGACGTGCCCCCACTGGTGCGGGCACCTGCAAGAAAGCCCTAGCGTCATGCAGTGGATTTGGCAGAAGCAGAGGACAATCTCTGCTCCTGCAATCTTGAAGAGGCTACAGACCTCTTCCCTCTTCTCCTTCCTCTACCTGCAAAGAAAGGGGAATCTTAACTTCTTGCATATCTATTGGGCCGAAATGACTGCATCAGATAATGATGCGTCTTTATCCGTTGAGAGGGAACATAGTGCAAGAAGGTTAACTTACCTGCGGGAGCTGCCGAGATCAAATTAACTAGGCCGGCGCCAAACAAGGCTTCACCTTCATAGGGAAGAGACTCCCTTTCTTCTTGGAGTCAGCATCAGCATTTCCTTGGTGAATCCAGATATACAGGTAATGGGGGGAAGGGGATGTGTTCTGCACCAGCTATTAAATTCTAAATATTTGTATGAAGAGGCCCCAATAAATGTCCATCAGTTATATTAAATATTAATTGTAGGACGTTCGGGGGTGCTACCAGAGACAAGTAATGTTATGCAGGAAAGGAGAAGAGAAAAGAATGTCTCTTTTGCTGGCGCACAAATGATGATTTAAAAATTAACTTTTAATAAATTTGTTAAAATTGTCTAAACACGAAATAAAGTACAATAAGTTTGTATAATGTAATTATCATATATAATAAATGGAAATACATTTATTAATATCAAGGTTCGCTACCTGTGTTGTGTCTTTATTATTGATCCAAATTGACTATATCAATTAGTCTGATACTGAATTACTGGACACTATGTAATATTAGTTGAATGTATATTAGTAATTCACTTGACAAATGTCAGAACTTGGCAATAGTTCTACATATCATACACTTACAGCACTCTTTCCACAATATTTTCCCTTTATTCCAGATCAAATGGTATAATCCCCCACAGTAATTATTCCTGTTATAGTATAGTACAGTATGGTTGCTGGGGACGTCTTTAATGAAAAGAGAGGGAACATCTAATGTGTCTCCTTATGGGTAAAATACTTGCAAGCTAAGTGCTATGAATAGCATCAGCATGTAGATAAATGCTGAGTGTTAGGTGAGTAATGCAGATAAATAGGGATATCTAATAATTCTATAGAATAGTGGGTGAATTATTAGATATCCCTATTTATCTGCACCTCTAAGCACACTATTTGACTGTCCACACCCTGCTGTGCCTATTACCCATCTCCTCCACCACCCTCAACACTGACCCACACATCATTCACCCACAAAGATACAATAAAGGTAGTTTGGATAAATTAGCTAAATGAAATGGATTTAACCAATTTATCTAAATGACCATTTTTGGATGTTTTCCAGTGTTTGGGAGCAAATGGTCAATTGTCATTTGCTGCCACATATTAGCATAATTTTGTTTCAACTAGAAAAAATAAATGGACAGATAATCTAAGTGTGGATCCAGTTTAATGCTGATTTCAGAGCCAACTATAGACTTGATTGAGGTACTGTGTCCTCGGTACCAAATACCAATTAAAATAATATTGTGAGGTGTGAGGTGTTCAAAAAAGACTGAAAATGAGTGGAAATTATGGTTATTGAGGTTAATAATACTATGGGATCAAAATGACCCCCAAATTCTATGATTTAAGCTGTTTTTTAGGGTTTTTTGAAAAAAACACCCGAATCCAAAACACACCCGAATCCGACAAAAAAATTTCGGTGAGGTTTTGCCAAAACGCGTCCGAACCCAAAACACGGCCGCGGAACCGAACCCAAAACCAAAACACAAAACCCGAAAAATTTCCGGTGCACATCACTACTTAATTAGAACTTCGGTCAATGTGAATTAACCATTGGACTCAACCATGGTTATCCTTAAAACCCAGGGGTCTATTTAAGATCGATCTTAATCGATGTTGGGCTTCCAGGTTGAAAAAAACACACATTTACTAACATTTTAAAATTTATATAAAAAATCATCTGTTCGTAAATGCAGTGCACATGGTTTTGCCCAACTGCTAACAAAAATCCTGCTGCGATCAACTCAGAATTACCCCCCATGTGCACTGCAGGGAAGGCAGATTTAACATGTGCAGAGAGAGGCCCTCATTCCGAGTTGATCGCTCGCAAGCTGCTTTTAGCATCATTGCACACGCTAAGCCGCCGCCTACTGGGAGTGAATCTTAGGATCTTAAAATTGCGAAAGAAAGATTCGCAATATTGCGAAAAGACATCTCTGTGCAGTTTCTGAATAGCTCGAGACTTACTCTGCCAGTGCGATCAGTTCAGTGCTTGTCGTTCCTGGTTTGACGTCACAAACACACCCAGCGTTCGCCCAGACACTCCTCCGTTTCTCCAGCCACTCCCGCGTTTTTCCCAGAAACGGTAGCGTTTTTTCCCACACGCCCATAAAATGACCAGTTTCCGCCCAGAAACACCCACTTCCTGTCAATCACACTCCGATCACCAGAACGAAGAAAAAACCTCGTAATGCCGTGAGTAAAATTCCTAACTGTATAGCAAATTTACTTGGCGCAGTCACAGTGCGAACATTGCGCATGCGCAATAATCGGAAAATCGCTGCGATGCGAAGAAAATTACCGAGCGAACAACTCGGAATGACCACCAGAGTTAGATTTGGGTGTGGTGTGTTCAATCTGCAATCTGATTTGCAGTGTAAAAATAAAGCAGTCAGTATTTACCATGCACAGAAACAAATTAACTCACCCAAATCTAACTCTTTCAGCACATGTTATATCTGCCTCCCCTGCAGTACACATGGTTTTGCCCAACTGCTAACAAAATTCCTGCTGCGATCAACTTGGAATTACCCCCATCGATTGATGTTTTCACACTGCTCGTTCCAACCGCAAAAACTATGAAGAGGATGGGGGCATATACGCAGGGTCCATCCTGTGCATGTGCCTACATTTTCTCCGGGTGCCCCGCAGAAAATGCGAATGCCTCTGCCTGTCAATCAGTAGAGGGCGTACCTTCGCAGGTATATCGCGATCATGAGCCATGTCTCCCATTTTTGTCATTATAGGTGCTCTGTGAGCTGCTGACCATGCCCCAGCCCCTCTGTCTCCCGTGAATAGACATTGTGGCTTATTCAGACCAGATCGCTTCAATTTATTTTCACCCAGCGGGCAATCAGGTCTGCACTGCACATGCGTATGCGCCACAATGCGTAGGTGCGACGGTCCGGAGATCACAAGAAGATTGAGAAGAAGAGGGTGTTTGTGTGGGTGGCAACTGAATGTTTCTAGGGAGTGTCCGGAAAAACACTGGAGGGACCCGGCGTTTTGTGGGAGGATTTGTGACGTCACCTCAATGGCTGAGTAAGTGCTGAGCTGTGCAGCTCTTGTGCACATGTGATCACACACCTGCACAGCAAATTTTCCCTTCCGCTGTAGGCGTCAACTACCTGAGCACAGGGATGCAAAAAACACACCCTAGCGATCAGGTCTGAATTACCCACAATGTGCATATTTGCAGAGCAACAAGCTACAGGGAGCCTTCCACCCCCCCCTTCCCCATGACTATGGGACACTGGGGGGGGGGGGGTTGTTTGGGTTAGCTGGACATTCCCAAAAAAGTGACTGTCCTGCAAAAATTGGGTTAGTTGGGAGGTATGTGCAAATACATTTATTGTTTTGCATGCAGGGTAAATACTGGCTTCTTTGACATTTAGCCACAAATGCTGCACAGTTGAATTACAGTATTACACTGCAATTAACAGTTATGCTAGGACATTCCTTCTCCCAAAATCTACCTCTCTCTGCATGTTACATCTGTCCCACAGTGGCGTGCGGTGAGGTCAGTGGCTAGTGAGGCACTACAGCCATAATGTCCGCTGAATTCTGCCGATGACCCTTAGCCAATGCCCGCTACTGCCTCTGAGCCGATACCCACTGCCACCGCCAATGGCTTACAAACTCTCCCACAATCAACTGACCCAGCCCTCCACCACTAATTTCTATCTCAGTCCGATGCCGCCAATGCCCTGCTCATTGTTCTTGTGATATATTGTAAATTTTTAAAGAAAAAAAAAATGAGTGTTTGGGACTGGGAAGGGTGAGGGAGGAGGACATGAATGCACTTTTGTTGTCCAGGGCTTCCATTAACTTAAAGGAGAAGGGTCTGAATGGGTTAAAAAAAAATGTGTGAGGTCCCCCCTCCTTAGTATAACCAGCCTCTTTGAGCCGGTCCTGGTTATTTAAATACTGGGGGGAAAAATGGACAGAGGTTCCCCGTATTTAGACAACCAGCACCGGGCTCTTAGACGGGTCCTGGTTCCAAAAATACGTGGGACAAAAGATGTAGGGGTCCCCCATATTTTTAAAACCAGCACCGGGCTCCACTAGCCAGAGAGATAATGCCACAGACGGGGGACACTTTTATGTAGGTCCCTGCGGCCCTGGCATTACCCCTCCAACTAGTCACCCCTGGCCGGGGTTCCCTGGAGGAGTGGGGACCCCTTAAATCAAGAGGTTCCTCCCCTCGAGGCACCCAAGGGCCAGGGGTGAAGCCCGAGGCTGTCCCCAGCACCCCTGGGTGGTGGGTGCCGGGCTGATAGCCATAAGTGTAAAAAAAGAACATTGTTTTTTTTGTTGTGGAAGTACAAGGCCCAGCAAGCCTCCCCCACTTGCTGGTACTTGGAGAACCTCAAGTACCAGCAGGCGGGGAAATAACGGGCTCGCTGGTACCTGTAGTTCTACAACAACAAAAAAATACCCAAATAAAAACACAAACACACACACCGTGACAGTAAAATTATTGAGACAGGCTGTAGCATGTGGATGCATGTAACCCTATAAAAGTGATGGATTGGGTGACTATTACAATACCCACTGTTGCTGTCTGAAAAATGATGGATTTATAGATTGCTCTGCCGAGATATGTTTTTTTTCTAAAATGCACCACAGGTATGGATGGATAGTATACTTGATGACACAGAGGTAGGTAGAGCAGTGGCCTACTGTACCGTACTGCTATATATTATATTATTTATTATTATTATTATCCTTTATTTATATGGCGCCACAAGGGTTCCGCAGCACCCAATTACAGAGTACATAAACAAATAATCAAACAGGAAAACAGCAACTTACAGTTGATGACAATATAGGACAAGTACAGGGTAAATAAACATAGCTACATCAGCAGATGACACTGGAATAAGTATCAGGTGGCAGAAGACTGCTGGATTTGGTGCAGCTGAAGATTATTAAAGTAAGAAAAGAGTAAGCACATGAGGGAAGAGGGCCCTGCTCGTGAGAGCTTACATTCTAAAGGGGAGGGGTAGACAGACAGGGGTGAGACAGATGGGGTACATAGAGAGCGTGGAACAGAGGTTTAGGATGAGATTTGGCTGGGTTTGGTGAAGAAGTGGGTCTTGAGAGCCCATTTGAAGTTTTGTAGAGAGGTGGAGAGTCTGAGGGGGAGAGGTAGGGAATTCCAGAGAAGTGGTGCAGCACGTGAAAAATCTTGGAGGTAGGAGTGGGAGGAAGTAATCCGTAGGCAGGAGAGTCGGCGTGCATTAGCAGAGCGAAGAGGACGGGTGGGAGTGTAAAGCGAGATAAGATCAGAGATGTAGATGGGAGAGGAGTGGTTAGGGGCTTTGTAAGCAAGTGTGAGAAGCTTGAAATGGATTCTGAAAGGGAAGGGGAGCCAGGGAAGGACTAGTAAGAGAGGAGAGGTGGACGTAGTGCATTTGGTGAGGAAAATGAGCCGGGCAGCAGCATTGACGATATATTGGAGTGGAGAGAGGTATTTGTCAGGAATGCCAGTCAGGAGGAGATTACAGTAGTCCAGTCTGGAGATGACCAGTGAGTGGATAAGAGTCTTAGTAGCATCCTTGGTCAGAAAGGGTCTGATCCTGGAAATATTTTTTAGATGAAAACGGCAGGTTTGTAAGAGGTGCTGAATGTGTGGTTTGAAGGAGAGGGAGGAGTCAAGGATTACTCCAAGACAGCGCACTTGGGGGGTAGAGGAGATAGTAGTGCCATCAATAGATAATGAGATTGTAGGAGGTGAGGTTATGCGGGAGGGAGGGAAGATGATCAGCTCGATCTTAGACATGTTAAGTTTAAGAAAGCGCTGGGACATCCAGGAAGAGATAGCAGAGAGACAGTTGGAGATACGAGTGAGGAGAGTAGGGGAGTGGTCTGGAGAGGAAAGATAGATTTGAGTGTCATCAGCATAGAGATGATATTGGAAACCAAAAGAACTAATGAGCTTACCTAGTGAGGACGTATAGAGAGAGAAGAGGACCAAGGACAGAACCTTGGGGTACCCCTACAGTTAGTGGAAGTGAGGGGGAGGTGGAGTCATGAGAGGAGACAGAGAATGAACGGTCAGAAAGGTAGGACGACAACCAAGAGAGGGCAGTGTTACGCAGACCAATGGAGTGAAGGATTTGCAGTAGGAGAGGATGGTCCACAGTGTCAAAAGCAGCAGAGAGATCAAGTAGAATAAGTAGAGAGTAGTGTCCCTTAGATTTAGCAGCATGGAGGTCATTGCATACTTTTGTAAGGGCAGTTTCAGTGGAGTGGAGAGGACGGAAGCCAGACTGGAATGGGTCAAGCAGTGAGTGTGAGGAAAGAAAGGAAGTAAGGCGGTTGTAGACAATACGCTCAAGGAGTTTGGAGGCAAAAGGGAGAAGAGAGATGGGTCGGTAGTTGGAGAGAGTGTTTGGATCAAGGGTAGGTTTTTTAAGAATAGGAGAGATGAGAGCGTGGTTGAAGGCAGAGGGGACAGTGCCTGATGAGAGGGAGAGATTGAGAAGGTGGGAAAGATGGGAACAAGCAGAAGAAGAGATGTGGCAGAGGAGGCGGGAGGGGATAGGGTCAAGTGGGGAGGTGGTGAGGGGACAGGAACGAATGAGGGCCATGACTTCCTCTCCAGATGCATGGGAGAAAGATGACAGAGTTGGTGCGAGGGATGGGGAGGGTTGGTAAGGGATGGGAGAAGGCTGGTTACTGATAGTCTGGTGTGATGTGATGTCAGCTCTGGTAAAAGTCAGATTTCTTTGTCTCAGATCTTCCTCTAGCCTTGTTCTTATTTCGAGAGTTCCCTTGTGCTGCCTCAGTTGGATCTCCTTCACTTGACAGGGGGGTGCCCGAGCAGCGACCCTCCCCAGCTCTAGCCCAACTCCTACTAACCTGCCAGGTGAGATACTATAATCACGAAGGTGCTTCTCCCAGGGCAAGGCTCACCCATTGCACTCTGGGTGTGCTGCTCCTGCGATTTCCCCAAATGTGGGAAACTTGACTGCATAATTTGTGTTTCCCCTGGTCGGCTCTCGTATAATTCAGATCTCTTTGTCTCAGGTCTCTCTCCAGCCTAGTTTGCTGTCTGTTTCCACTTCTCTTTTCTTGAGCTGCTCCCTTCTATGCCCTTGCGCACTATCCTGACTTCTCCCGTCTGCTTACTTTGTGCCTTCCAACGCACAATGCGAACTACAGGTAGTGCTGCAGGTCCCACACCCTTTTATTTGCCTTACAGAGCAGCTCTGGAGCTGTTACAGTGCCCAGCTGCTGCAAGAAATCAGCTTGAATGCTTCGGGGCTGGGGCATAGCCAACATGAGCCCCACACCGAAGGAGGGTGGAGGTGTTTAATGCGAACTAGGGGTCATCCAAGCGCCGAAAAATGCTGCCATGCCCTGCACGCCCCTTTTCTCTTTTCATATGCAGACGAGGGTTGAAGCCAACTTTGACCCACTGCTTGGATGACATCACCATATGCAAATCCATCTGCTGCAGGCCTTCCCCCAGGAATGCTTGCACTAGTTGTTGCATTTGGTTTGTTGTTTGGGGGTGCTTCAGTATTAGGTAGCCTTCTGCCCTCCCATGTTCATCTGAAAATATGTGTTCTCCCTGCAGTTGTTGTCCCCAGATGAGAGTTCCCTTGTGCTGCCTCAGTTGAATCTCCTTTACTTGACAGAGATGTGCCTGAGCAGCGGCCCTCCCAAGCCCTATCCCAAATCATACTTATTTTGCATAGGAGATACCATGGTCATGAAGATTGTTCTCCCAGGGTGAGGTTCATTCATTGTATTCTGGGTATGCTGACCCGTATGATTTCCCCAAATGTGGGAAACTCGACTGCATTATTTGTGGTAGTGGGGGACTGTGTTTGTTCTTTCCTCTGGTCAGCTCTGGTAAAAGTCAGATTTATTTGTCTCAGATCTTCCTCTAGCCTTGTTCTTCTTTCGAGAGATTCCTTGTGCTGCCTCAGTTGGATCTCCTTCACTTGACAGGGGGGTGCCCGAGCAGCGACCCTCCCCAGCTCTAGCCCAACTCCTACTTACCTGCCAGGTGATATACTATGATCATGAAGGTGCTTCTCCCAGGGCAAGGCTCACTCATTGCACTCTGGGTGTGCTGCTCCTGTGATTTTTCCAAATGTGGGAAACTTGACTGCATAATTTGTTTTTCCCCTGGTCGGCTCTCGTATAATTCAGATCTCTTTGTCTCAGGTCTCTCTCCAGCCTAGTTTGCTGTCTGTTTCCACTTCTCTTTTCTTGAGCCGCTCCCTTCTATGCCCTTGCGCACTATCCTGACTTCTCCCGTCTGCTTAATTTGACTACAACCACCAATATATTCTGCTGCACTATATATATGCAAAGCTAATTCTGCTGGGTAATTACAACTGACTAAAACCACCAATATATTCTGCTGCACTATATCTATATTTGCAAAGCTAATTCTGCTGGGTAATTACAATTGACTACAACCACCAATATATTCTGCTGCACTATATCTATATATGCAAAGCTAATTCTGCTGAGTAATTACAATTGACTACAACCACCAATATATTCTGCTGCACTATATGTATATATGCAAAGCTAATTCTGCTGGGTAATGCAAACTGAAACATTATTGCATAGTATGTGATTTTGAAGTACTTTTTTAAAGTTTTGAATGATATAGACCCAGTTTAATCTTTGTGGAATGCCTGGTTGTTGTTTTTAAGGTAATTTATTGCCTGGCATTTGAGGGGGTGGGGTGTGGTTACAGATTTCAATTATTGGTTTCACTTGTAATAGTCTTCTACTTAAGTCCAATGGTGTAGGCTGTGCAAAGCCGTTTGGCTGTGCATTTATTGATCTAAGCATGCATTTTTATCAAAGCGTGATAAAATTGACACATAACAGCAGTGTTCAATCAGCATTAATTTATCTTCAGCTGATATCGATTGTGAATTGACGTTTCTTCTCTTCTTGTCACCTACAGGTAATTACAATTGACTACAACCACCAATATATTCTGCTGCACTATATCTATATATGCAAAGCTAATTCTGCTGGGTAATGCAAATTGAAACATTATTGCATAGTATGTGATTTTGAAGTACTTTTTTAAAGTTTTGAATGATATAGACCCAGTTTAGTCTTTGTGGAATGCCTGGTTGTTGTTTTTAAGGTAATTTATTGCCTGGCATTTGAGGGGGTGGGGTGTGGTTACAGATTTCAATTATTGGTTTCACTTGTAATAGTCTTCTACTTAAGTCCAATGGTGTAGGCTGTGCAAAGCCATTTGGCTGTGCATTTATTGATCTAAGCGTGCATTTTTATCAAACCGTGATAAAATTGACACATAACAGCAGTGTTCAATCAGCGTTCAATCGAAGTGAAAAAGAAGGAAAACAGAAGCACACCAATCTAACAAAACAAAGAAAACTGAAGAACTAATAACAAATGTGAGTCACTTACTCCTCAGATCACTCACCTCCTGATTGTTGCATCTGATTACATAGCACAGAACTACCTTACTTGGACATTTCATAAACCATCCATTTCACCTACAAATGCCTGTATCTGTATTATTGTAATTTTGTTTTTTAAGCACAGCTGCACCAATGCAATTTTACCTGCAAACACTTAAAACATCTAACATAATTACCATTGCTTCTTAAACCTCTCACAATCCTTTCATTTCTTACACTCCAAATACTTTTCTGCACCCACTTTATCTACGCTTTTGACTCATTTCATACTAAATCTACACCCCTTGAGCCTACACAGCTTTTCTCACCTGCATTTCTGCAATTCTTCTGCTCGGATTGCCTTACAGTCTCCTCTCCTACTTCCACTTTCCCTCAACCTATTTACCTACTTAACACTATGTCAAGGTTTTCTTATACTCCCCACATCACTAAGTGTCTACCTAATAATGTATCTTTAGCCTTCCCCCCTAGTCTCCTCCACCTCCTCCTCTCTCCCCTCCTCTGTCTCCCCTCCATCCCTCTGTTTCCTTCCCCCACCTTTCCTGTTACCCCACTTTCATTCACCTCTGCCCCATGGTCCTGCTACCCCACAACTCAGCCCTGCTCCCTCTCTCCCTTCCCTGTCACCTCCCCACACCCCCATCCACATCACACTGACCTCCCTCCCTGCCCACCTCCTGCAGTTTCCCCTCCTAGCTCAGGCACCCGTACCATCACTACTCTCTCATCATCCCTGCCCTCAAAGTTAATCCCACCTCATCGCTACAGCAACCCTGAAAATCTAATTCACATCTCTCCCACAAACTCATACCCCCTATCCTGTGCCCTCTGGAATGCCAGATCTGTTTATAACAAACTGGTCCCCACTCATGACCTTTTCATTTCCAACTCCCTACACCTACTAGCCATTACTGAAACTTGGATTACGCCCTCTGACACTACTTCTGCTGCTGCTCTCTCTGCTGGGGGCCTTACATTCACACACACACCCCGACCTGGGGGTCGCCATGGGGGTGGTGTTGGGGTCCTTTTACCTTCTAGTTACTCCTACCAACTCATACCACCAGAACCATCCCTTATATTCTTTACATTTGAGGTCCACGCCATATGCCTCTTCCAACCAGTTTATCTTAGAGTAGCTGTCATTTACCGCCCCCCTGGCACTGCTTCCAAATTAATCGACAACTTTGCTTCCTGGCTTCCTCACTTCCTCTCTTCTGACATTCCCACCATTATCCTAGGCGATTTCAACATCCCTATTGACATCCCCACACAATCCCCTGCCTCTAAACTCCTTAACCTCACCTCTTCACTTGGTCTCTCCCAGTGGACCTCCTCACCCTCCCATGTGAATGGGAGCTCACTGGATCTGGTCTTCACTCACCGCTGTGATATTTCTGATTTTTCCAACTCCCCATTTCCCCTCTCTGACCACCACCTGCTCTCCTTCAACCTATCTCTCTCGACTTCCCCATCTCTACCTCCTAAGGCTACCATCACTAAGCGTAACATTGAAGCTATTGACACCACATTCCTTTCCTCCCTGTTTGACTCACTTCTCTCTCCTATTCTCTCTCTCTCATGCCCTGAACAAGCCACTTCCACATACAATGCTTCCCTTACTTCTGCTCTTGACTCTGTTGCTCCACCAACCACTATTCACCCTCACAAATTAACACCTCAACCCTGGCACACCAAATGCACCAGATATCTGCAAAAATGCTCACGTACGGCTGAGCGACACTGGAGGAAATCACGCTCTAAGGCAGACTTCCTCCATTTCAAACTTATGCTCTCATCCTTCAGTGCTGCCCTTTCTCTTGCTAAACAGTCATACTTCAAGAACCTCATCTCCTCCCAGTCTTCCAACCCCCGGCGCCTCTTTGCCACTCTCAACTCACTCCTCTGCCCACCTCCACCTCGTCTCCCTTCCTCACTCTCTGCTCTTGACTTTGCCACTTACTTCACATCCAAAATTGACTCCATACGTCAGGACATCACATCACACCAGACTATCAGTAACCAGCCTTCTCCCAACCCTTACCAACCCTCCCCATCCCTCGCACCAACTCTGTCATCTTTCTCCCATGCATCTGGAGAGGAAGTCATGGCCCTCATTCGTTCCTGTCCCCTCACCACCTCCCCACTTGACCCAATCCCCTCCCGCCTCCTTTGCCACCTCTCTTCTTCTGCTTTTTCCCATCTTTCCCACCTTCTCAATCTCTCCCTCTCATCAGGCACTGTCCCCTCTGCCTTCAAGCACGCTCTCATCTCTCCTATTCTTAAAAAACCTACCCTTGATCCAAACACTCTCTCCAACTACCGACCCATCTCTCTCCTCCCTTTTGCCTCCAAACTCCTTGAGCGTATTGTCTACAACCGCCTTACTTCCTTTCTTTCCTCACACTCACTGCTTGACCCATTCCAGTCTGGCTTCCGTCCTCTCCACTCCACTGAAACTGCCCTTACAAAAGTATGCAATGACCTCCATGCTGCTAAATCTAAGGGACACTACTCTCTACTTATTCTACTTGATCTCTCTGCTGCTTTTGACACTGTGGACCATCCTCTCCTACTGCAAATCCTTCACTCCATTGGTCTGCGTAACACAGCCCTCTCTTGGTTGTCGTCCTAACTTTCTGACCGTTCATTCTCTGTCTCCTCTCATGACTCCACCTCCCCCTCACTTCCACTAACTGTAGGGGTACCCCAAGGTTCTGTCCTTGGTCCTCTTCTCTTCTCTCTCTATACGTCCTCACTAGGTAAGCTCATTAGTTCTTTTGGTTTCCAATATCATCTCTATGCTGATGACACTCAAATCTATCTTTCCTCTCCAGACCTCTCCCCTACTCTCCTCACTCGTATCTCCAACTGTCTCTCTGCTATCTCTTCCTGGATGTCCCAGCGCTTTCTTAAACTTAACATGTCTAAGACCGAGCTGATCATCCTACCTCCCTCCCGCATAACCTCACCTCCTACAATCTCATTATCTATTGATGGCACTACTATCTCCTCTACCCCCCAAGTGCGCTGTCTTGGAGTAATCCTTGACTCCTCCCTCTCCTTCAAACCACACATTCAGCACCTCTCACAAACCTGCCGTTTTCATCTAAAAAATATTTCCAGGATCAGACCCTTTCTGACCCAGGATGCTACTAAGACTCTTATCCACTCACTGGTCATCTCCAGACTGGACTGCTGTAATCTCTTCCTGACTGGCATTCCTGACAAATACCTCTCTCCACTCCAATCTATCCTCAATGCTGCTTCCCGGCTCATTTTCCTCACCAAACGCACTACGTCCACCTCTCCTCTCTTACTAGTTCTTCACTGGCTCCCCTTCCCTTTCAGAATCCATTTCAAGCTTCTCACACTTGCTTACAAAGCCCTCACCCACTCCTCTCCAATCTACATCTCTGATCTTATCTCGCTTTACACTCCCACCCGCCCTCTTCGCTCTGCTAATGCACACCGACTCCTGCCTACGGATTACTTCCTCCCACTCCTACCTCCAAGATTTTTCACGTGCTGCACCACTTCTCTGGAATTCCCTATCTCTCCCCCTCAGACTCTCCACCTCTCTACAAAACTTCAAACGGGCTCTCAAGACCCACTTCTTCACCAAACCCAGCCAAATCTCATCCTAAACCTCTGTTCCACGCTCTCTATGTACCCCATCTGTCTCACCCCTGTCTGTCTACCCCTCCCTTTTAGAATGTAAGCTCTCACGAGCAGGGCCCTCTTCCCTCATGTGCTTACTCTTTTCTTACTTTAATAATCTTCAGCTGCACCAAATCCAGCAGTCTTCTGCCACCTGATACTTATTCCAGTGTCATCTGCTGATGTAGCTATGTTTATTTACCCTGTACTTGTCCTATATTGTTGTCAACTGTAAATTGCTGTTTTCCTGTTTGATTATTTGTTTATGTACTCTGTAATTGGGCACTGCGGAACCCTTGTGGCGCCATATAAATAAAGGATAATAATAATAATAATAATATAATATAATATATAGCAGTACGGTACAGTAGGCCACTGCTCTACCTACCTCTGTGTCGTCAAGTATACTATCCATCCATACCTGTGGTGCATTTTAGAAAAAAACATGTCTCGGCAGAGCAATCTATAAATCCATAATTTTTCAGACAGCAACAGTGGGTATTGTAATAGTCACCCAATCCATCACTTTTATAGGGTTACATGCACCCACATGCTACAGCCTGTCTCAATAATTTTACTGTCACGGTGTGTGTGTTTGTGTTTTTATTTGGGTATTTTTTGTTGTTGTAGAACTACAGGTACCAGCAAGCCCGTTATTTCCCCGCCTGCTGGTACTTGAGGTTCTCCAAGTACCAGCAAGCGGGGGAGGCTTGCTGGGCCTTGTAGTTCCACAACAACAAAAACAATATTCTTTTTTTACACACATGGCTATCAGCCCGGCACCCACCACCCAGGGGTGCTGGGGACAGCCTCGGGCTTCACCTCTGGCCCTTGGGTGCCTCGAGGGGAGGAACCTCTTGATTTAAGGGGTCCCCACTCCTCCAGGGAACCCCGGCCAGGGGTGACTAGTTGGAGGGGTAATGCCAGGGCCGCAGGGACCTACATAAAAGTGTCCCCCGTCTGTGGCATTATCTCTCTGGCTAGTGGAGCCCGGTGCTGGTTTTAAAAATATGGGGGACCCCTACATCTTTTGTCCCACGTATTTTTGGAACCTGGACCGTTCTAAGAGCCCGGTGCTGGTTGTCTAAATACGGGGAACCCCTGTCCAATTTTCCCCCCAGTATTTAAAAAACCAGGACCAGCTCAAAGAGCCCGAGGCTGGTTATACTAAGGAGGGGGGACCTCACGCATTTTTTTTAACCCATTCAGACCCTTCTCCTTTAAGTTAATGGAAGCCCTGGACAACAAAAGTGCATTCATGTCCTCCTCCCTCACCCTTCCCAGTCCCAAACACTCATTTTTTTTTCTTTAAAAATGTATAATATATAACAAGAACAATGAGCAGGCAGGCAGCGGGCATTGGCGGCATCGGACTGAGATAGAAATTAGTGGTGGAGGGCTGGGTCAGTTGATTGTGGGAGAGTTTGTAAGCCATTGACGGTGGCAGCGGGTATCGGCTCAGAGGCAGTAGCGGGCATTGGCTAAGGGTCATCGGCAGGATTCGGCGGAAATTATGGCTGTAGTGCCTCACTAGCCACTGACCTCACCGCACGCCACTGTGGGACAGATGTAACATGCAGAGAGAGGTAGATTTGGGAGGGGGAATGTCCTAGCATAACTGTTAATTGCAGTGTAATACTGTAATTCAGCTGTGCAGCATTTGTGGCTAAATGTCAAAGAAGCCAGTATTTACCCCGCATGCAAAACAATAAATGTATTTGAACATACCTCCCAACTATACCAATTTTTGCAGGACAGTCACTTTTTTTGGGAATGTCCAGCTAACAACCCCCCCCCCCTGTGGGGGCCGCAGTGTCCCATAGTCATGGGGAAGGGGGGGGGGGTGGAAGGCTCCCTGTAGCTTGTTGCTCTGCAAATATGCACATTGTGGGTAATTCAGACCTGATCGCTAGGGTGTGTTTTTTGCATCCCTGTAATCAGGTAGTTGCCGCCTACAGCGGAAGGGAAAATTTGCTGTGCAGGTGTGTGATCACATGTGCACAAGAGCTGCACAGCTCAGCACTTACTCAGCCATTGAGGTGACGTCACAAATCCTCCCACAAAACGCCGGGTCCCTCCAGTGTTTTTCCGGACACTCCCTAGAAACATTCAGTTGCAACCCACACAAACACCCTCTTCTTGTCAATCTTCTTGTGATCTCCGGACCGTCGCACTTACGCATTGTGGCGCATACGCTTGTGCAGTGCAGACCAGATTGCCCGTTGGGTGAAAATAAATTGAAGCGATCTGGTCTGAATAAGCCTCAATGTCTATTCACGGGAGACAGAGGGGCTGGGGCATGGCCAGCAGCTCACAGAGCACCTATAATGACAAAAATGGGAGACATGGCTCATGATCGCGATATACCTGCGAAGGTACGCCCTCTACTGATTGACAGGCAGAGGCATTCGCATTTTCTGCGGGGCACCCGGAGAAAATGTAGGCACGCGCACAGGATGGACCCTGCGTATATGCCCCAATCCTCTTCATAGTTTTTGCGGTTGGAACGCGTATTACGATCCAAACTGAATTAGGCCCTATGTCTTATATACACGAGCAGTGTGAAAATGGGGGTAATTCGATGGGGGTAATTCCAAGTTGATCGCAGCAGGAATTTTGTTAGCAGTTGGGCAAAACCATGTGTACTGCAGGGGAGGCAGATATAACATGTGCAGAAAGAGTTAGATTTGGGTGAGTTATTTTGTTTCTGTGCAGGGTAAATACTGACTGCTTTATTTTTACACTGCAAATTAGATTGCAGATTGAACACACCACACCCAAATCTAACTCTCTCTGCACATGTTAAATCTGCCTTCCCTGCAGTGCACATAGGTGGTCATTCCGAGTTGTTCGCTCTGTAATTTTCTTCGCATCGCAGCGATTTTCCGCTTAATGCGCATGCGCAATGTTCGCACTGCGACTGCGCCAAGTAAATTTGCTATGCAGTTAGGAATATTACTCACCGTTTTTTCATCGTTCTGGTGATCGTAATGTGATTGACAGGAAGTGGGTGTTTCTGGGCGGAAACAGACCGTTTTAGGGGCGTGTGGGAAAAAATGCTACCGTTTCTGGGAAAAACGCGGTAATGGCTGGAGAAACGGAGGAGTGTCTGGGCGAACGCTGGGTGTGTTTGTGACGTCAAACCAGGAACGACAAGCACTGAACTGATCGCACTGGCAGAGTAAGTCTCGAGCTACTCAGAAACTGCACAGAGATGTCTTATCGCAATAGTGCAAATCTTTCGTTCGCAATTTTAAGATGCTAAGATTCACTCCCAGTAGGCGGCGGCTTAGCGTGTGCAATGCTGCTAAAAGCAGCTTGCGAGCGAACAACTCGGAATGAGGGCCATGGGGGGTAATTCTGAGTTGATCGCAGCAGGATTTTTGTTAGCAGTTGGGCAAAACCATGTGCACTGCATTTACGAACAGATGATTTTTTATATAAATTTTAAAATGTTAGTAAATGTGTGTTTTTTTTTCAACCTGGAAGCCCAACATCGATTAAGATCGATCTTAAATAGACCCCTGGGTTTTAAGGATAACCATGGTTGAGTCCAATGGTTAATTCACATTGACCGAAGTTCTAATTAAGTCACCCGTGCTCAAGCATGATATCCTTAAAATCTGGATTGCAATGACAGCATTTGGGAACTATGCCTAAGGGTTTAATTTTTACATTTATCCACTGACAATAAATCTACCTACAATATCCCTGTAACTGTTATGATTACAGTATTTCACTAAATAATTTAATTTGCTGAACCCTCTGTAAAAAGAAATATTAAGATGCTGTAATTCCCAGATGCAGCAAATTTGTTAGCTAGTGGGCAAAACCATGTGCACTGCAGGGATGGGGGGGGGGGGGGCAGATATAACATTTGCAGAGAGATTTAGGTGGGTTATATTGTTTGTGTGCAGGGTAAATACTGGCTGTTTTGTTTTTACACTGCAATGTAGATTTCAGTTTGAACACACCGCACCAAAATCTAACTCTCTCTGCACATATTATACACCCCCCCCCCCCTGCAGTGTACATGGTTTTAGCTAATAAATTTGCTGCTGTGATCAGATCTGAGTTAAGCCCTATGTATTTGGCACTGGCAAAGGGTTAGAGCCTTGCTGTAGAACTCACACCTTTCTTATCATGCATTGTAATATTTCCTATGTCCTGATGTTGTGCTCTCTGCTCCATCCAAGTAAACAGCAATGTAGCGTGGCTATCAAAGAGCGTGAAGATTGCAGATTTCCTGGGATTAATGCTAAAGAATGCTATTATAGAGGCTGCTGCTTTAATTCAAGTGTCACTGGGGTTAAATGGTGTTTTTACCTTAAAAACACAGGTAGAGTATACAGTACAGTGGTAGAGTGGGAGCATGTAGTGCTATTGATTACAGATTTGATGGAGCTTAAACATGGATAAGGTCAATAGCTATAAGAGTTTATCTTGTGTATCCTTTATTCTTAGTCATGGTCAGATAAGATTAGAAAATACCATTTAAGTGGAAATTTCCTGTTAGCTGTTTTTCAGTTTGCTCAACTGTCTGATTAACTGGTCCTAAAAAAGGACCAAAGGAGCTAAATTGCCCTGTGATCTAGCTAAATTGCACCAGTTAAAAAAAAAAAAAAACTAAGCTGCTGTAATTCCTGGATGTTTCCTTACTGCATCAACAGGAAGTGACAAGAAACAATGTAATGTGGAACCGTACAGCAGAAGGGATTGCGGCTACCCCACAATAAGTGCAGCGGAATGTAAGAAGAGGAATTGTTGCTTTGACTGCAGCATTCCCGGGGTTAACTGGTGTTTCTTCAAGTCACAAGGTATGGAGCTGCTGTATAGTTACTCGCAAGTCAGTAGTTGTATGATGCTCACACCTGTTAAGCTGGATACACACAGAATGCCCTACACAGGGGGTGAAATGAGCGCCCCCCCACCCCCCGTACGCTCAGCACACATCACGCTGTGCTGAGCGGGGGGAGAGATGTGTGCTGAGCAGTTCGCTCAGCACACATCTCTCCCCAAAATCGGTCCGTGAATACGGACCTTTAAACTGGATCCACACTTAGATTATCTGTCCATTTTTTTTTTCTAGTTGAAACAAAATTATGCTAATATGTGGCAGCAAATGACAATTGACCATTTGCTCACAAACACTGGAAAACATCCAAAAATGGTCATTTAGATAAATTGGTTAAATCCATTTCATTTAGCTAATTTATCCAAACTACCTTTATTGTATCTTTGTGGGTGAATGATGTGTGGGTCAGTGTTGAGGGTGGTGGAGGAGATGGGTAATAGGCACAGCAGGGTGTGGACAGTCAAATAGTGTGCTTAGAGGTTCAGAGTCATTGTATGAGACTCTGGCAACAGTGAATTGATGAGTCTGGTGTCCATAGGGTGGGACGCACTAACCTTTTTATGCTATTGAAATAGTTCTCCTCCTGACCGACGCAGTTCCTTGCTCCGAGGTTGGTGTATTGTCCTGTTGCAGCGCCTCTCCACTGTGGTCACAGTGAGCTGTGTGGTGTTGCTGGCGCATGTCAATCTCCCCCCAACCTCCCTCTGGCATTTCAGACCTACGTACGCATGATGGGATCTTGTATGATATGCGCGTGTGCTGTAGAGATGAAAGTGGCGGTGAGGAGGCAGATCGTGAGATGGGGAAACTTTGTGGACTGTTAGCGAAGGGGAGCACTGGGCAATCTGAGTTGCAAAGAGGGCAGCAGAAGAGGTTATTGCATGTGCACTGGTGACAGGTCCATCCTTGGTGGCTAGCCTCAGTGGTAAAGGGGTACATGAGCTAGTGTCCCTTGGTCAGCCATGTACCATGGCCACCTCCCTACCTCCTATATATTCTCCCAAATCTGTCACTTTGTTACGGTCTGCTGCTGGCACTGGTGTATCGTCCTGCAGATGCCGTCTCCGCCCATTGCTGTGACTTCCCCCAGAGTTAGCCACACAGAGTGACAGATCTGGGAAAATATATAGGAGATCATTACTTTCACTTGCAGCCTACCTTATTTTTTGCAGCCTAGCATGCTCCTGACCCCTTCTCTCACTAATACTTATACAACATTCATGAACTCATCTTAAGGTTTCTTTATTATTCAGTCACACTGTCTTGGATCCAAACCATTTCCTGTGGCATTGCAGTCAAACAATTGAGCTATTTACCCTTGCATAGAAAGGTATAATCTAAGCTAGAGAATTCTATTTGGAGCTCACCTTGTACTTTGTGAAGAAATAATCAGCATTGTGGCTGAGCAGATATATGGAGTGTGTGGCTGCACACTGCATTGATCTGCTGAGTTGCAATGCTAATAATTTTTTTTTGCAAAGTACCAATAGCTTCATATAATGTTCACAATTTTTATGCAGGATCAAGTAGCTCAATGGGTAGGGTGTTTGATTAGAATTCAACAGGTTATAGGTTTGAATCCTGGGTATGGTAGTTTGAGGTGTTATTTAATAAAGTGTGTTTATATATTAGTCACACATGGCTTACTTGTACAAATGGCATGTCACCAGTTAGTGCTGACTGCTGATATGCCATTTGCACAAGCAAGCCATGTGTGACTGTATATGCATTTAAGGAGGGCCCCCCGGCAATACCACAAACCATTGAGTGTCAAGTATACTAGATATATCTTCATATCTCATGTGCTTTCTCTGAGACCAATCTTGTTATGCCCCTTCCCCACGAGGCATGCGCCTTTTGTCCATATTGCAAAAATAGTGGGGGGGGGGGGGGGCATATAATTCTCTGTCACAGGGCACTAAAAAGTCTAGTTATGGCTCTGGTATGCATTATGTAATCTGGCAGACCATCTCTCCAACACTGGCTGATTGGAATAGAAATCCGGTTATCTATGTGAGCAAATGACCATCAACGATTTACTCTCAAACACTAGAAAATGGACAAAAATGGTCCCCTAAACAAATTGGTTAAATTTTGGGTTTAACCAATTTGTGTAATGACCATTTTTGACCACTTTTCTAGTGTTTGGGAGCAAATGGTTAATTGACATTTGCTCCTATACATTACCAGATTTTTATTCCATCCATCCAGACTGGATAGATAGCCTGACAGATAATTGTGTAGTGTACGCCCAGGATAACTGTCAGTTATGCTTTCTTTTATGATGGCACACAAATGGGTGGGCAGATCCAGGGCAAGCACTGCCCACTCATGCATAGTTGTCAACTGATGTGAAGTTCCAGGGGGCAATCTCAGTTATAAATAAAAGTATCTGGAAATTGTCCCTAGTTTAATAAAAAAAAAAAAAATTGATCAACTCCATTTATTTAGTATGATATCCCAGGTGATAGGATGCCGACATCTCAAACTACAATACCAAGGATTCAAACCTATAACCTGTTGAATTCTAATCAAACACCCTACCCATTGAGCTATTTGATCCTGCATAAAAATTGTGAACATTATATGAAGCTATTGGTACTTTGAAAAAAAAAGTATCAGCATTGCAACGCAGCAGATCCATGCAGTTTGCAGCCACACACTACATGTATCTGCTCAGCCACAATGCTGATTATTTCTTCACAAAGTACAAGGTGAGCTCCAAATAGAATTCTCTATCTTAGAATTATACCTTTCTATGCCAAACTTAGAAGTCGGGCCCCCCACCCTGGGATCCCCCAGAGGGAGGCCCGCCCCGTCATGCGGCAGGCTTGTCCGTTTTGGAAGCAGGCTGACGGGCAGCCCAGGCTTGCTTCAGTCTGGGCTTGGCAGGTCTGGAAGCATGAGCTTGCTTTGGGTATGCCTGACCATGGGTACGCTTTACCTGGAGGATGAAAGGGCCAAGGAAAAGTACTTTTAGCCTTCTACGTGGTAGGAGTCATACTAGGTAGGCAAGTTGTTTTAGCAGTAGCCAGATCAGCTACAATCTTATTGAGGTCTTCTCCAAAGAGAGTGTCTCCCTTGATAGGAAGCACCTCCAGGGTTTTCTTGGAATCCATATCCACCGACCAGGATCTCAACCAGCTGTATAAAGTATTACCTTGGAACTGGCTCTCCACTCCCCATTATCTGGTTATCATGACTTCCTCCGCCAGTTTCCAGACTCGCTTGCTGAAGCTCGGCCACTTCTTCCTAGCAGCAGGCTCCTGGATCACTGGGCAGCAGAGGTGCTTGGGAGCCGGATGGGGGAGGAGCAATAAGGCAGGCAGCCTTTGGCACACACACACACACACACACACACACACACACACACACACACACACCAAAAAAGAACATATCCCAGTTTAACATAACGCTATGTGGTGCAAGGTATGGAGCTGGTCACTTGTATCAGACCTCTGACATTTGCCTTTTCACCCATATTGCATACTTTTTCTTGCAGGTTGTGTCTTAATTCAAGAAGTGTTCTAAGTACTTCAGCTTAGTATCTTTACTGACCCCTCTTTACCCCACACTACATAACTGACCCCTCTATACCCTACACTACATCACTGACCTTTCTATAACCATCACTGCATTACTGACCCCTCTTTACAGTACACTGACCTCTATATACCTGCTAGTACATCCCTGATGCCTATATTCCCTACGCTACATCCCTGACACCTCTATTCCCTACGCCACATCCCTGATGCCTCTATTCCCTACGCCACATCCCTGACGCCTCTATTCCCTACGCCACATCCCTGACGCCTCTATTCCCTACGCCACATCCCTGACGCCTCTATTTCCTACGCTACATCCCTGACGCCTCTATTCCCTACGCCACATCCATGACGCCTCTATTCCCTACGCCACATCCCTGACGCCTCTATTCCCTACGCCACATCCCTGACGCCTCTATTCCCTACGCTACATCCCTGACGCCTCTATTCCCTACGCTACATCCCTGACGCCTCTATACAGTACAATGCATTACTGATCCCTCTAGACCATACATCCTCATTACATCAGAGAGTTAGTGAAACACTGGAAAAAATAAGGGTATAAGTGGACTACAGAAACTGATGCTCTAAACAAAGGAGAGAGAGAGAGAGAGAGAGAGTAAAGCACAAGGGAAAGTGGGCAATTGGAACACCATAGAGAGAGGAGAGATAGAAATGCCTGAAAAAGTAAAGGGGGTTGGGTATGGCATCCGGCGCTCGGGATTCCAGAGGTCACATGATCCCCAATCCTAATACTAACCCTCTGGGGGGGTGGCGGATAGGGCTAACCCTCAGGGGGTGGCAGCTAGGGCTACCCCCCCCCTCCTAGTGCCTTCCCTTACACCACCTCCCCTGGTCCGACTCCTAACCCTCCCTCCAATACTCACCTTCGGGATGTTGGCTGTCTGTGTGCCGGCACCAGTCTCCCAAGTGGTGTCAGGATTCCAACATCGGTCAAATGACCGCCGGTATACCATCTGCCGGGATGGTAAATGTATCCTGAGGACAGGTAGTGAGTGTGGAGGGATAGGTGGTTCAGTAAAATGTAACGGCTCAAACTGCGATCATTCACTGATAAATTGATTTATAGCTCTCCCTTTTTAACCATTGCAATTATAAAAGCAATGTTTTTTTAAACTTTTAAATAAAGCTTGTTAGCATCCCCAGCACACTGTATATGCTGGGAGATGTAGTTCTCAATATGAAAACATTTAATTACTGTATGAACTCTAATCCCACAACTGAAACCTGGATGGTGCTCCTGGCAAGTGACATCCTGGCCAAGGGGTAGATACGCCCCTGAGGGTCAGGGCCAGCAACAGAAATCTTGGGCCCCAGTACACTGATATCTCTGGGGCCCCCTTAAGCCCCCCTTAACTTGGCAGAGGGATCTTTAAAAAAAAAATGGAGCCTTTGACTCGGACCGTCAGTGAGGCCGGCAGGTGGTTTTCATACTGGGCTATCCAGCTCTTCGGTGGCGGTGGCAGGGACATTCAGAAAAGGGCCAGCACAGCAACATGCATAATAATGGCAATACAGTATGGACAACTGGGACTGGACAAAGTGATGGGGTAAAAGGAGGGGGGAGGGTTTAGTTGGCCTGTTGACACTGCAGCATACTTACGACTGCAAGGGATATAGGACTCTTGAGTTCACGGGCCAATTTCATGGCAGTCTCGGATAGGAGGGCATTGTGGATTCACCAAGGGAATGCTGATGCTGACTCCAAGAAGAAAGGGAGTCTCTTCCCTATGAAGGTGAAGCCTTGTTTGGCGACGGCCTAGTTAATTTGATCTCGGCAGCTCCCGCAGGTAAGCCAACCTTCTTGCCCTATGTTCCCTCTCAACGGATGAAGACGCATCATTATCTACCGCAGTCATTTTGGCCCAATAGATATGCAAGAAGTTAAGATTCCCCTTTCTTTGCAGGTAGAGGAAGGAGATGGAAGAGGTCTGTAGCCTCTTCAAGATCGCAGGAGCAGAGATTGTCCTCTGCTTCTGCCAAATCCACTGCGTGACGCTGGGGCTTTCTTGCAGGAGCCCACACCAGTGGGGGCACGTCTAAAACTCTTCAGTCAGTTCTGGATTCATTCGGACCTGGACTCGTGGGTTTTACAAATAGTGTCCCAAGGGTACAAACTGGGGTTTCAAGACGTTCCCCCTCACCGATTGTTCAAATCGGCCTTAGTCAGCAGGGAGAAGGTTTTTATTCAAGCCTCTTCGTGGTCCCGAAGCCGGACGGCTCAGTCAGACCAATCTAAATTCTGAAATCCCTCAATTTCTTCCTAAAGAAATTCAATTTCAAGATGGAATCTCTCAGGGTAGTGATCTCCAGTCCGGAGGAAAGAGATTTCATGGTTTTGGTAGACATAAAGGATGCCTACTTACATGTTCCCATTTAGCCACTGCATCAAGCTACCTAAGGTTTGCAATTCAGGATTGTCATTACCAATTTCAGACATTGCCGTTTGGTCTGTCCACGGCTCCGAGGATTTTCACCAGGGTGATGGCGGAAATGATGGTTCTCCTTCGCAAGCAAGGAGTCACAATTATCCCGTACTTGGATGATCTCCTGATAAAGGTGAGATCCAGGGACCAGTTGGTGCAAAACATTGCACTCTCCCTGACAGTTCTTCAACAACATGGTTGGCTCCTACACTTGCCAAAATCGCAGTTGGTCCCAATGACGCGGTAGTTGTTTTTGGGAGTCATACTGGACACAGAAGAGGTTTTCTTCCAGGGGAAAGGCTATGGAGATCCAGAGTCTGGTCAAACAAATTCTGAAACCAGCAAGAGTGTTAATCCATCAATGCATTCGGTTGCTGGGGAAGATGGTTGTGGCCTACGAGGCCATTCAGTTTGGCAGGTTCCATGCTAGAGTGTTCCAGTGGGACCTGTTGGACAAGTGGTCCGGATCCCACCTACACATGCACCGGAGGATAATCCTGTCTTCCAAGACCAGAATCTCACTCCATTGGTGGCTGCACAGTTCTCACCTCCTAGAGGGGCGATGGTTCGGGATCCAGCACTGGATCCTACGGACCACAGATGCAACCCTCCGAGGCTGGGGAGCAGTCACACAGGGGGAAAACGTCCAAGGAAGATGGTCAAGTCAGGAAAGTTGTCTCCACATAAATGTTCTGGAGTTAAGGGCCATTTAATAACTGCAGACACAGTACGCACTGGGACGGGTGCCCAGCATCCTCTACAGACTAAGAGAAAAGGATTTACCGGTAGGTATTAAAATTCTAGTTTCTCTAACGTCCTAGAGGATGCTGGGGACTCCGTAAGGACCATGGGGATAGACGGGCTCCGCAGAGTTCATGATCTTCACTGAGCACTGCAGCTGTGCGCCATTGCTCCCATACACCTCACATACTCCGGTCACTGTAAGGGTGCAGGGCGCAGGGGGGGCACCCTGGGCAGCAATATAAACCTCTTTTTGGCAAAAATATAACATATATACAGCTGGGCACTGTATATATGTATGAGCCCCCGCCAATTTTACAGTTTAAGCGGGACAGAAGCCCGCCGCCGAGGGGGCGGGGCTTCTCCCTCAGCACTCACCAGAGCCATTTTTTCTCCAGAGCACCGCTGAGAGGAAGCTCCCCGGACTCTCCCCTGCTTATACCACGGTAGAGAAGAGGGTTGAAAAGAGGGGGGGGCACAAAATTCGGCGCAAATTACATACAGCAGCGCTACTGGACAAACATTAAGTTATTGTGTTATTCCTGGGTTATATAGCGCTGGGGTGTGTGCTGGCATACTCTCTCTCTGTCTCTCCAAAGGGCCTTGTGGGGAAACTGTCTTCAGAAAAAGCATTCCCTGTGTGTGTGGTGTGTCGGTACACGTGTATCGACATGTCTGAGGAAGAAGGCTATATTAGAGAGGAGCGGGAGCAAATGAATGTGGTGTCTCCGCTGACACCTGATTGGATGGATATGTGGAATGCTTTAAATGCTAGTGTAAACTCATTGTACAAAAGATTAGACAAGGCTGAAGCTTTGGGACAGTCAGGGTCTCAACCCATGCCTGATCCTATGTTGCAGGGACTGTCAGGGTCTCATAAGCGCCCACTATCCCAGATTGTTGACACAGATACCGACATGGATTCTGACTCCAGTGTCGATTACGATGATGCAAAGTTACAGCCAAAATTGGCAAAATCCATTCGATATATGATTATGGCAATAAAAGATGTTTTGCACATCACAGAGGAACCCCCTGTCCCTGACAAGAGGGTACATATGTACAAGGGAAAGAAGCCTGAGGTAACCTTTGAGGGGGTCACACGAGCTGAACGAGTTATGTGAAAAAGCTTGGGAATCTCCAGATAAAAGACTGCAGATTTCCAAAAGGATTCTTATGGCGTATCCTTTTCCATCAACGGATAGGTTACGATGGAAATCCTCCCCTAGGATGGACAAAGCATTAACACGCACAGCTACAGTTGGAAAATCAAATTTTTTACCTTATGTTCCCTCAAAGCATAAGAAAGCTCCGCATTATCAAATGCAGTCCTTTCGGTCACAAAGAAACAAGAAAGTGCGAGGTGCGTCCTTTCTTGCCAGAGGTAGGGGCAGAGGAATAAAGCTGCACAACACAGCTAGTTTCCAGGAACAGAAGTCCTCCCCGGCCTCTACAAAATCTACCTCATGACGCTGGGGCTCCACTGGCAGAGTCCGGCCCATGTGATGTCATGCAGCTGCTCTGACCACACCTCCTGTTTCTCCGTTGCCGACCCCATTTTGAAACCATGCCCCCGCACCGCTCCATCTCCGACTTGGAAATGGAGTGTTGTTGACCCCCCTCCCACCCCCCCCTTCACCGATTCACAGACAGAGGCGATCGCATTATCTGCGGGGTGTCGCAGAAAATGCAGGCGGATGCGTATGCTCTTAGCAGTTTTTGCAGTTGGATTGCGATCCAACCTGAATCAGGCCCCATTACCTATCACAATGCACTGCGGGTAGTACAAAATGGGGTTAATATAGGAGAAAAAAACCCAACCTTAACTGTCCCTGGTGGCTAGTGGAGCGGCTGCCCAGTAATCAGTGTCCACGCCAGTGCGCACACGGCCCGCCCCCATCAGCGGCCTCGTGATCCCGGAGGGCGGTGTGTGTGTGTGACTGACCTTAGGAAGAAACCGGAGCCTCCGCTGCAGTGACCCAGCAACCGGGGCACAGGAGTATACTGCGCCATTGGGAGTGATGGAGCTGCAGTAAAGAAGTCTATTAGACCTAGCCTGCTGCAGCCCTTGTAGATTCTTATAAAAAAAGTTCTTCTTTTCTTGCCAAAATTAATAGCTAAGAATAGGCTGCCTGAGGCATCCCCCTGTTAAGTGGCCTGCTACTGAAGGCACCAACTACAAACTGAGCTCCCTGTTCATGGAAGCGAGGTTATAGAGGAGGGGGCGCTGAGCATCTTGGGAACAGTCAAAAGCTTTGAGCCTGTTGGTGCCTCAGATCAAGATCCTACTCTACACCCCAATGTGAATCCTTGTGGAGTCCAGTGTACCCCACAGAAGAAATTAATGTGTCACACCCATTGGCAGCAACATTAGAATAGCTGCTGATGGGCACAATTGAGAAAGGAAGGGGGGAAAACATTTGAATCCAGCACATATATGTAATTTGAATATGTAATTTGTACCTTCCTACTTTAAAATGTAATGGATGAACCTCACCCTGTGAGAACTATCTTCATGATCAAGAGACCTCATATGCAAGATAAGTATGTGTTGGGATAGGGCTGTGGAGGGCGGCTGCTCGGGCACACCCCTGTCAAGTTAAGGAGATTCAACAGAGGCAGCACAAGGGAACTCTCATCTGGGGACAACAACTGCAGGGAGAACACATTTTCAGACGAATGTGGGAGGGCAGAAGGCTGCCTAATACTGAAGCACCCCCAAACAACAAACCAAATGCAGCAACTAGTGCAAGCATTCCTGGGGGAAGGCCTGCAGCAGATGGATTTGAATATGGTGATGTCATCCAAGCAGTGGGCATAGTTGGCTGCAACCCTCGTCTGCATATGAAAAGAGAAAAGGGTCACGCAGGGCATGGCGGCCTTTGTGGGGTTGCGCTTGGATGACGCCTAAATCGCTTTATACACCCCCACCCCCCATCAGTGTGGGCTCATGTTGGCCATGCCCCAGCCCCTGAAGCATTCAAGCTGATTTCTTGCAGCAGCTGGACCCAGTAACAGCTCCAGAGTTGTTCTACAAGACAAGTAAAAGGGTGTGAGCCCTGCAGCACCACCTGTAGTTTGCATACACACATATATAGGACAGCATCTCTTATATGCCCCAGGGTCAATAAAATAGTATCCTTATCTAGGGTATCCATCCCCTCAGATAAGGTATCCGTCCATGCCGCTACAGCACTACACACCCAGGCCGACGCAATTGCCGGTCTGAGTAAGGTACCTGAATGTGTATAAATGGACTTCAGGGTAATCTCCTGTTTGCGGTCAGCAGACTCTTTGAGGGTAGCCGTATACTGGGACGGGAGGGCTACCTTCTTGGATAAGCGTGTTAATGCTTTGTCCACCCTAGGGGAGGATTCCCATCGTAACCTATCCATTGATAGGAAAGGATACGCCATAAGAATCCTTTTGGAAATCTGCAGTCCTTTATCTGGAGATTCCCAAGCTTTTTCACATAACTCGTTCAGCTCGTGTGACCCCCTCAAAGGTTACCTCAGGCTTTTTTCCCTTGTACATATGTACCCTCTTGTCAGGGACAGGGGATTCCTCTCTGATGTGCAAAACATCTTTTATTGCCATAATCATATATCGAATGGATTTTGCCAATTTTGGCTGTAACTTTGCATCATCGTAATCGACACTGGAGTCAGAATCCGTGTCGGTATCTGTGTCAACAATCTGGGATAGTGGGCGCTTATGAGACCCTGACAGTCCCTGCAACATAGGATCAGGCATGGGTTGAGACCCTGACTGTCCCAAAGCTTCAGCCTTGTCTAATCTTTTGTGCAATGAGTTTACACTAGCATTTAAAACACTCCACATATCCATCCAATCAGCTGTCGGTGGAGACACCACATTCATTTGCTCCTGCTCCTCTCTAATATAGCCTTCTTCCTCAGACATGTCGACACACGTGTACCGACACACCACACACACAGGGAATGCTTTTTCTGAAGACAGTTTCCCCACAAGGCCCTTTGGAGAGACAGAGAGAGAGTATGCCAGAACACACCCCAGCGCTATATAACCCAGGAATACACAGTAACTTAATGTTTGCCCAGTAGTACTGCTGTATGTAATTTGCGCCGAATTATGTGCCCCCCCCCCCTCTTTTCAACTCTCTTGTCTACTATGGTATAAGCAGGGGAGAGTCCGGGGAGCTTCCTCTCAGCGGTGCTGTGAAGAAAAAATGGCGCTGGTGAGTGCTGAGGGAGAAGCCCCGCACCCTCGGCGGCGGGCTTCTGTCCCGCTTAAACTGTAAAATTGGTGGGGGCTCATACATATATATAGTGCCCAGCTGTATATGTGTTATATTTTTGCCAAAAAGAGGTTATATTGCTGCCCAGGTGCCCCCCCCCCCCCCCTGCGCCCTGCACCCTGCAGTGACTGGAGTGTGTGAGCTGTATGGGAGCAATGGCGCACAGCTGCAGTGCTGTGCGTTACTTCAGTGAAGATCATGAAGTCTTCTGCCACCTCTGAAGTCTTCTTTTCTTCTCATACTCACCCGGCTTCTATCCTCCGGCTCTGCAAGGGGGACGGAGGCGCGGCTCTGGGACGGACGGCGATGGTGAGATCCTGCGTACCAATCCCTCTGGAGCTAATGGTGTCCAGTAGCCTAAGAAGCAGGACCTTGCAACTCAGAGTAGGGCTGCTTCTCTCCCCTCAGTCCCTCGATGAGGGAATCTGTTGCCAGCAGTGCTCCCTGAAAATTAAAAACCTAACAAAATACTTTCTGTCAGAAAGCTCAGGAGAGCTCCTGAAAGCATCCAGTCTCCACTGGGCACAGTATCAAACTGAGGTCTGGAGGAGGGGCATAGAGGGAGGAGCCAGTGTACACCAAGAACTAAAGTCTTTCTTAAAGTACCCATGTCTCCTGCGGAGCCTGTCTATCCCCATGGTCCTTACGGAGTCCCCAGCATCCTCTAGGACGTTAGAGAAAATAGGATTTTAATACCTACCGGTAAATCCTTTTCTCTTAGTCCGTAGAGGATGCTGGGCACCCGTCCCAGTGCGTACTGTGTCTGCAGTTATTAAATGGCCCTTAACTCCAGAATATTTATGTGGAGACAACTTTCCTGACTTGACCATCTTCCTTGGATGTTTTCCCCTGTGTGACTGCTCCCCAGCCTCGGAGGGTTGCATCCGTGGTCCCTAGGATCCAGTCCTGGATCCCGAACCATCGCCCCTCTAGGAGGTGAGAACTGTGCAGCCACCAATGGAGTGAGATTCTGGTCTTGGAAGACAGGATTATCCTCCGGTGCATGTGTAGGTGGGATCCGGACCACTTGTCCAACAGGTCCCACTGGAACACTCTGGCATGGAACCTGCCAAACTGAATGGCCTCGTAGGCCGCAACCATCTTTCCAAGCAACAGAATGCATTGATGGATTAACACTCTTGCTGGTTTTAGAATTTGTTTGACCAGACTCTGGATCTCCATAGCCTTTCCACTGGAAGAAAGCCTCTTCTGTGTCCAGTATGACTCCCAAAAACAACAACCGCGTCATTGGGACCAACTGCGATTTTGAATAGAACCTCACCCTGGGAGAACAATCTTCATGACCATGGTATCTCCTATGCAAAATAAGTATGATTTGGGATAGGGCTGGGGAGGGCCGCTGCTCAGGCACATCTCTGTCAAGTAAAGGAGATTCAACTGAGGCAGCACAAGGGAACTCACATCTGGGGACAACAACTGCAGGGAGAACACATATTTTCAGATGAACATGGGAGGGCAGAAGGCTGCCTAATACTGAAGCACCCCCAAACAACAAACCAAATGCAACAACTAGTGCAAGCATTCCTGGGGGAAGGCCTGCAGCAGATGGATTTGCATATGGTTGTGTCATCCAAGTAGTGGGTCAAAGTTGGCTTCAACCCTCGTCTGCATATGAAAAGAGAAAAGGGGCGTGCAGGGCATGGCGGCCTTTTGCGGCGCTTGGATGACCCCTAGTTCACATTAAACACCCCCACCCTCCTTCGGTGTGGGGCTCATGTTGGCAATGCCCCAGCCCCTGAAGCATTCAAGCTGATTTCTTGCAGCAGCTTGGCACTGTAACAGCTCCAGAGCTGCTCTGTAAGGCAAGTAAAAGGGTGTGGGCCCTGCAGCACTACCTGTAGTTCGCATTGTGCGTTGGAAGGCACAAAGTAAGCAGACAGGAGGAGAAGTCAGGATAGTGCACAAGGGTATAGAAGGGAGGGGCTCAAAAAAAAAGAAGTGGAAACAGACAGCAAACTAGGCTGGAGAGAGACCTGAGACAAAGAGATCTGAATTATATGAAAGCCGACCAGTGGAAACACAAATTATGCAGTCAAGTGTCCCACATTTGGGGAAATCGCAGTAGCAGCACACCCAGAGTGCAATGGGTGAGCCTTGCCCTGGGAGAAGCACCTTCCTGATCATAGTATCTCACCTGGCAGGTAAGTAGGAGTTGGGCTAGAGCTGGGGAGGGTCGCTGCTCGGGCACCCCCCTGTCAAGTGAAGGAGATCCAACTGAGGCAGCACAAGGGAACTCTCGAAAGAAGAACAAGGCTAGAGGAAGATCTGAGACAAAGAAATCTGACTTTTACCAGAGCTGACCAGAGGAAAGCACAAACACAGTCCCCCACTACCACAAATAATGCAGTCGAGTTTCCCACATTTGGGGAAATCACAGGGGTCAGCATACCCAGAATGCAATGAATGAACCTCACCCTGGGAGAAGAATCTTCATGACCATGGTATCTCCTATGCAAAATAAGTATGATTTGGGATAGGGCTGGGGAGGGCCGCTGCTCAGGCATATCTCTGTCAAGTAAAGGAGATTCAACTGAGGCAGCACAAGGGAACTCTCATCTGGGGACAACAACTGCTGGGAGAACACATATTTTCAGATGAACATGGGAGGGCAGAAGGCTGCCTAATACTAAAGCACCCCCAAACAACAAACCAAATGCAACAACTAGTACAAGCATTCCTGGGGGAAGGTTTGCAGAAGACGCATTTGCATACAGTGATGTCATCCAAGCAGTGGGACAAAGTTGGCTGGAACCCTCATCTGCATATGAAAAGAGAAAAGGGGTATGCAGGGCATGGCGGCCTTTTGCGGCGCTTGGATGACCCTTAGTTCGCATTAAATACCCCCACCCTCCTTTGGTGTGGGGCTCATGTTGGCAATGCCCCTGCCCCTGAAGCATTCAAGCTGATTTCTTGCAGCAGATTGGCACTGTAACAGCTCCAGAGCTGCTCTGTAAGGCAAGTAAAAGGGTGTGGGCCCTGCAGCACTACCTGTAGTTCGCATTGTGTGTTGGAAGGCACAAAGTAAGCAGACGGGAGAAGTCAGGATAGTGCGCAAGGGCATAGAAGGGAGCGGCTCAAGAAAAGAGAAGTGGAAACAGACAGCAAACTAGGCTGGAGAGAAACCTGAGAAAAAGAGATCTGAATTATACGAGAGCCGACCAGGGGAAACACAAATTATGCAGTCAAGTGTCCCACATTTGGGGAAATCGCAGGAGCAGCACACCCAGAGTGCAATGGGTGAGCCTTGCCCTGGGAGAAGCACCTTCCTGATCATAGTATCTCACCTGGCAGGTAAGTAGGAGTTGGGCTAGAGCTGGGGAGGGTCGCTGCTCAAGCACCCCCCTGTCAAGTGAAGGAGATCCAACTGAGGCAGCACAAAGGAACTCTCGAAAGAAGAACAAGGCTAGAGGAAGATCTGAGACAAAGAAATCTGACTTTTACCAGAGCTGACCAGAGGAAAGCACAAACACAGTCCCCCACTACCACAAATAATGCAGTCGAGTTTCCCACATTTGGGGAAATCACAGGGGTCAGCATACCCAGAATGCAATGAATGAACCTCACCCTGGGAGAAGAATCTTCATGACCATGGTATCTCGTATGCAAAATAAGTATGATTTGGGATAGGGCTGGGGAGGGCCGCTGCTCAGGCATATCTCTGTCAAGTAAAGGAGATTCAACTGAGGCAGCACAAGGGAACTCTCATCTGGGGACAACAACTGCTGGGAGAACACATATTTTCAGATGAACATGGGAGGGCAGAAGGCTGCCTAATACTAAAGCACCCCCAAACAACAAACCAAATGCAACAACTAGTACAAGCATTCCTGGGGGAAGGTTTGCAGAAGACGCATTTGCATACAGTGATGTCATCCAAGAAGTGGGACAAAGTTGGCTGGAACCCTCATCTGCATATGAAAAGAGAAAAGGGGTATGCAGGGCATGGCGGCCTTTTGCGGCGCTTGGATGACCCTTAGTTCGCATTAAATACCCCCACCCTCCTTTGGTGTGGGGCTCATGTTGGCAATGCCCCTGCCCCTGAAGCATTCAAGCTGATTTCTTGCAGCAGATTGGCACTGTAACAGCTCCAGAGCTGCTCTGTAAGGCAAGTAAAAGGGTGTGGGCCCTGCAGCACTACCTGTAGTTCGCATTGTGTGTTGGAAGGCACAAAGTAAGCAGACGGGAGAAGTCAGGATAGTGCGCAAGGGCATAGAAGGGAGCGGCTCAAGAAAAGAGAAGTGGAAACAGACAGCAAACTAGGCTGGAGAGAAACCTGAGAAAAAGAGATCTGAATTATACGAGAGCCGACCAGGGGAAACACAAATTATGCAGTCAAGTGTCCCACATTTGGGGAAATCGCAGGAGCAGCACACCCAGAGTGCAATGGGTGAGCCTTGCCCTGGGAGAAGCACATTCATGATCATAGTATCTCACCTGGCAGGTAAGTAGGAGTTGGGCTAGAGCTGGGGAGGGTCGCTGCTCAAGCACCCCCCTGTCAAGTGAAGGAGATCCAACTGAGGCAGCACAAAGGAACTCTCGAAAGAAGAATAAGGCTAGAGGAAGAAATGAGACAAAGAAATCTGACTTTTACCAGAGCTGACCAGAGGAAAGCACAAACACAGTTCCCCACTACCACAAATAATGCAGTCAAGTTTCCCACA
Organism: Pseudophryne corroboree; assembly: GCF_028390025.1. Taxonomy (NCBI): domain Eukaryota; kingdom Metazoa; phylum Chordata; class Amphibia; order Anura; family Myobatrachidae; genus Pseudophryne; species Pseudophryne corroboree. The sequence goes on from NC_086446.1 coordinate 141,920,461, forward strand.
TTTGGGGAAATCACAGGGGTCAGCATACCTAGAATGCAATGAATGAACCTCACCCTGGGAGAACAATCTTCATGACCATGGTATCTCCTATGCAAAATAAGTATGATTTGGGATAGGGCTGGGGAGGGCCGCTGCTCAGGCACATCTCTGTCAAGTAAAGGAGATTCAACTGAGGCAGCACAAGGGAACTCTCATCTGGGGACAACAACTGCAGGGAGAACACATATTTTCAGATGAACATGGGAGGGCAGAAGGCTGCCTAATACTGAAGCACCCCCAAACAACAAACCAAATGCAACAACTAGTGCAAGCATTCCTGGGGGAAGGCCTGCAGCAGATTGATTTGCATATGGTTATGTCATCCAAGCAGTGGGTCAAAGTTGGCTTCAACCCTCGTCTGCATATGAAAAGAGAAAAGGGGCGTGCAGGGCATGGCGGCCTTTTGCGGCGCTTGGATGACCCCTAGTTCGTATTAAACACCTCCACCCTCCTTCGGTGTGGGGCTCATGTTGGCTATGCCCCAGCCCCTTAAGCATTCAAGCTGATTTCTTGCAGCAGCTGGGCACTGTAACAGCTCCAGAGCTGCTTTGTAAGGCAAGTAAAAGGGTGTGGGCCCTGCAGGACTACCTGTAGTTTGCATTGTGCATTGGAAGGCACAAAGTAAGCAGACGGGAGAAGTCAGGATAGTGCGCAAGGGCATAGAAGGGAGCGGCTCAAGAAAAGAGAAGTGGAAACAGACAGCAAACTAGGCTGGTGAGAGACCTGAGACAAAGAGATCTGAATTATACGAGAGCCGACCAAGGGAAACAAAAATTATGCAGTCAAGTTTCCCACATTTGGGTAAATCGCAGGAGCAGCACACCCAGAGTGCAATGGGTGAGCCTTGCCCTGGGAGAAGCACCTTCATGATCATAGTATCTCACCTGGCAGGTAAGTAGGAGTTGGGCTAGTGCTGGGGAGGGTCGCTGCTCGGGCACCCCCCTGTCAAGTGAAGGAGATCCAACTGAGGCAGCGCAAGGGAACGCTCGAAAGAAGAACAAGGCTAGAGGAAGATCTGAGACAAAGAAATCTGACTTTTACCAGAGCTGACCAGAGGAAAGCACAAACACAGTCCCCCACTACCACAAATAATGCAGTCGAGTTTCCCACATTTGGGGAAATCACAGGGGTCAGCATACATAGAATGCAATGAATGAACCTCACCCTGGGAGAACAATCTTCATGACCATGGTATCTCCTATGCAAAATAAGTATGATTTGGGATAGGGCTGGGGAGGGCCGCTGCTCAGGCACATCTCTGTCAAGTAAAGGAGATTCAACTGAGGCAGCACAAGGGAACTCTCATCTGGGGACAACAACTGCAGGGAGAACACATATTTTCAGATGAACATGGGAGGGCAGAAGGCTGCCTAATACTGAAGCACCCCCAAACAACAAACCAAATGCAACAACTAGTACAAGCATTCCTGGGGGAAGGCCTGCAGCAGATGGATTTGCATATGGTGATGTCATCCAAGCAGTGGGTCAAAGTTGGCTTCAACCCTCGTCTGCATATGAAAAGAGAAAAGGGGTGTGCAGGGCATGGCGGCCTTTTGCGGCGCTTGGATGACCCCTAGTTCGCATTAAACACCTCCACCCTCCTTCGGTGTGGGGCTCATGAGTGCTATGCCCCAGCCCCTTAAGCATTCAAGCTGATTTCTTGCAGCAGCTGGGCACTGTAACAGCTCCAGAGCTCCTCTGTAAGGCAAGTAAAAGGGTGTGGGCCCTGCAGCACTACCTGTAGTTCGCATTGTGCGTTGGAATGCACAAAGTAAGCAGACGGGAAAAGTCAGGATAGTGCGCAAGGGCATAGAAGGGAGCGGCTCAAGAAAAGAGAAGTGGAAACAGACAGCAAACTAGGCTGGAGAGAGACCTGAGACAAAGAGATCTGAATTATACGAGAGCCGACCAGGGGAAACACAAATTATGCAGTCAAGTGTCCCACATTTGGGGAAATCGCAGGAGCAACACACCCAGAGTGCAATGGGTAAGCCTTGCCCTGGGAGAAGCACCTTCATGATCATAGTATCTCACTTGGCAGGTAAGTAGGAGTTGGGCTAGAGCTGGGGAGGGTCGCTGCTCGGGCACCCCCCTGTCAAGTGAAGGAGATCCAACTGAGACAGCACAAGAGAACTCTCAAAAGAAGAACAAGGCTAGAGGAAGATCTGAGGCAAAGAAATCTGACTTTTACCAGAGCTGACCAGAGAAAAGCACAAACACAGTCCCCCACTACCACAAATAATGCAGTCGAGTTTCCCACATTTGGGGAAATCACAGGGGTCAGCATACCCAGAATGCAATGAATGAACCTCACCCTGGGAGAACAATCTTCATGACCATGGTATCTATTATGCAAAATAAGTATGATTTGGGATAGGGCTGGGGAGGGCCGCTGCTCAGGCATATCTCTGTCAAGTAAAGGAGATTCAACTGAGGCAGCACAAGGGAACTCTCATCTGGGGACAACAACTGCAGGGAGAACACATATTTTCAGATGAACATGGGAGGGCAGAAGGCTGCGTAATACTGAAGCACCCCCAAACAACAAACCAAATGCAACAACTAGTGCAAGCATTCCTGGGGGAGGGCCTGCAGCAGATGGATTTGCATATGGTGATGTCATCCAAGCAGTGGGTCAAAGTTGGCTTCAACCCTCGTCTGCATATGAAAAGAGAAAAGGGGCGTGCAGGGCATGGCGGCCTTTTGCGGCGCTTGGATGACCCCTAGTTCGCATTAAACACCTCCACTCTCCTTCGGTGTGGGGCTCATGTTGGCTATGCCCCAGCCCCTTAAGCATTCAAGCTGATTTCTTGCAGCAGCTGGGCACTGTAACAGCTCCAGAGCTGCTTTGTAAGGCAAGTAAAAGGGTGTGGGCCCTGCAGCACTACCTGTAGTTTGCATTGTGCATTGGAAGGCACAAAGTAAGCAGACGGGAGACGTCAGGATAGTGCGCAAGGGCATAGAAGGGAGCGGCTCAAGAAAAGAGAAGTGGAAACAGACAGCAAACTAGGCTGGAGAGAGACCTGAGACAAAGAGATCTGAATTATACGAGAGCCGACCAAGGGAAACAAAAATTATGCAGTCAAGTTTCCCACATTTGGGGAAATCGCAGTAGCAGCACACCCAGAGTGCAATGGGTGAGCTTTGCCCTGGGAGAAGCACCTTCATGATCATAGTATCTCACCTGGCAGGTAAGTAGGAGTTGGGCTAGAGCTGGGGAGGGTCACTGCTCGGGCACCCCCCTGTCAAGTGAAGGAGATTCAACTGAGGCAGCGCAAGGGAACTCTCGAAAGAAGAACAAGGCTAGAGGAAGATCTGAGACAAAGAAATCTGACTTTTACCAGAGCTGACCAGAGGAAAGCACAAACACAGTCCCCCACTACCACAAATAATGCAGTCGAGTTTCCCACATTTGGGGAAATCACAGGGGTCAGCATACCCAGAATGCAATGAATGAACCTCACCCTGGGAGAACAATCTTCATGATCATGGTATCTCCTATGCAAAATAAGTATGATTTGGGATAGGGCTGGGGAGGGCCGCTGCTCAGGCACATCTCTGTCAAGTAAAGGAGATTCAACTGAGGCAGCACAAGGGAACTCTCATCTGGGGACAACAACTGCAGGGAGAACACATATTTTCAGATGAACATGGGAGGGCAGAAGGCTGCCTAATACTGAAGCACCCCCAAACAACAAACCAAATGCAACAACTAGTGCAAGCATTCCTGGGGGAAGGCCTGCAGCAGATGGATTTGCATATGGTTCTGTCATCCAAGCAGTGGGTCAAAGTTGGCTTCAACCCTCGTCTGCATATGAAAAGAGAAAAGGGGCGTGCAGGGCATGGCGGCCTTTTGCGGCGCTTGGATGACCCCTAGTTCGCATTAAACACCTCCACCCTCCTTCGGTGTGGGGCTCATGTTGGCTATGCCCCAGCCCCTTAAGCATTCAAGCTGATTTCTTGCAGCAGCTGGGCACTGTAACAGCTCCAGAGCTGCTCTGTAAGGCAAGTAAAAGGGTGTGGGCCCTGCAGCACTACCTGTAGTTCGCATTGTGCGTTGGAATGCACAAAGTAAGCAGACGGGAGAAGTCAGGATAGTGCGCAAGGGCATAGAAGGGAGCGGCTCAAGAAAAGAGAAGTGGAAACAGACAGCAAACTAGGCTGGAGAGAGACCTGAGACAAAGAGATCTGAATTATACGAGAGCCGACCAGGGGAAACACAAATTATGCAGTCAAGTGTCCCACATTTGGGGAAATCGCAGGAGCAACACACCCAGAGTGCAATGGGTAAGCCTTGCCCTGGGAGAAGCACCTTCATGATCATAGTATCTCACTTGGCAGGTAAGTAGGAGTTGGGCTAGAGCTGGGGAGGGTCGCTGCTCGGGCACCCCCCTGTCAAGTGAAGGAGATCCAACTGAGACAGCACAAGAGAACTCTCAAAAGAAGAACAAGGCTAGAGGAAGATCTGAGGCAAAGAAATCTGACTTTTACCAGAGCTGACCAGAGAAAAGCACAAACACAGTCCCCCACTACCACAAATAATGCAGTCGAGTTTCCCACATTTGGGGAAATCACAGGGGTCAGCATACCCAGAATGCAATGAATGAACCTCACCCTGGGAGAACAATCTTCATGACCATGGTATCTATTATGCAAAATAAGTATGATTTGGGATAGGGCTGGGGAGGGCCGCTGCTCAGGCACATCTCTGTCAAGTAAAGGAGATTCAACTGAGGCAGCACAAGGGAACTCTCATCTGGGGACAACAACTGCAGGGAGAACACATATTTTCAGATGAACATGGGAGGGCAGAAGGCTGCGTAATACTGAAGCACCCCCAAACAACAAACCAAATGCAACAACTAGTGCAAGCATTCCTGGGGGAGGGCCTGCAGCAGATGGATTTGCATATGGTGATGTCATCCAAGCAGTGGGTCAAAGTTGGCTTCAACCCTCGTCTGCATATGAAAAGAGAAAAGGGGCGTGCAGGGCATGGCGGCCTTTTGCGGCGCTTGGATGACCCCTAGTTCGCATTAAACACCTCCACCCTCCTTCGGTGTGGGGCTCATGTTGGCTATGCCCCAGCCCCTTAAGCATTCAAGCTGATTTCTTGCAGCAGCTGGGCACTGTAACAGCTCCAGAGCTGCTTTGTAAGGCAAGTAAAAGGGTGTGGGCCCTGCAGCACTACCTGTAGTTTGCATTGTGCATTGGAAGGCACAAAGTAAGCAGACGGGAGACGTCAAGATAGTGCGCAAGGGCATAGAAGGGAGCGGCTCAAGAAAAGAGAAATGGAAACAGACAGCAAACTAGGCTGGAGAGAGACCTGAGACAAAGAGATCTGAATTATACGAGAGCCGACCAAGGGAAACAAAAATTATGCAGTCAAGTTTCCCACATTTGGGGAAATCGCAGGAGCAGCACACCCAGAGTGCAATGGGTGAGCTTTGCCCTGGGAGAAGCACCTTCATGATCATAGTATCTCACCTGGCAGGTAAGTAGGAGTTGGGCTAGAGCTGGGGAGGGTCACTGCTCGGGCACCCCCCTGTCAAGTGAAGGAGATTCAACTGAGGCAGCGCAAGGGAACTCTCGAAAGAAGAACAAGGCTAGAGGAAGATCTGAGACAAAGAAATCTGACTTTTACCAGAGCTGACCAGAGGAAAGCACAAACACAGTCCCCCACTACCACAAATAATGCAGTCGAGTTTCCCACATTTGGGGAAATCACAGGGGTCAGCATACCCAGAATGCAATGAATGAACCTCACCCTGGGAGAACAATCTTCATGACCATGGTATCTCCTATGCAAAATAAGTATGATTTGGGATAGGGCTGGGGAGGGCCGCTGCTCAGGCACATCTCTGTCAAGTAAAGGAGATTCAACTGAGGCAGCACAAGGGAACTCTCATCTGGGGACAACAACTGCAGGGAGAACACATATTTTCAGATGAACATGGGAGGGCAGAAGGCTGCCTAATACTGAAGCACCCCCAAACAACAAACCAAATGCAACAACTAGTGCAAGCATTCCTGGGGGAAGGCCTGCAGCAGATGGATTTGCATATGGTTCTGTCATCCAAGCAGTGGGTCAAAGTTGGCTTCAACCCTCGTCTGCATATGAAAAGAGAAAAGGGGCGTGCAGGGCATGGCGGCCTTTTGCGGCGCTTGGATGACCCCTAGTTCGCATTAAACACCTCCACCCTCCTTCGGTGTGGGGCTCATGTTGGCTATGCCCCAGCCCCTTAAGCATTCAAGCTGATTTCTTGCAGCAGCTGGGCACTGTAACAGCTCCAGAGCTGCTCTGTAAGGCAAGTAAAAGGGTGTGGGCCCTGCAGCACTACCTGTAGTTCGCATTGTGCGTTGGAATGCACAAAGTAAGCAGACGGGAGAAGTCAGGATAGTGCGCAAGGGCATAGAAGGGAGCGGCTCAAGAAAAGAGAAGTGGAAACAGACAGCAAACTAGGCTGGAGAGAGACCTGAGACAAAGAGATCTGAATTATACGAGAGCCGACCAGGGGAAACACAAATTATGCAGTCAAGTGTCCCACATTTGGGGAAATCGCAGGAGCAACACACCCAGAGTGCAATGGGTAAGCCTTGCCCTGGGAGAAGCACCTTCATGATCATAGTATCTCACTTGGCAGGTAAGTAGGAGTTGGGCTAGAGCTGGGGAGGGTCGCTGCTCGGGCACCCCCCTGTCAAGTGAAGGAGATCCAACTGAGACAGCACAAGAGAACTCTCAAAAGAAGAACAAGGCTAGAGGAAGATCTGAGGCAAAGAAATCTGACTTTTACCAGAGCTGACCAGAGAAAAGCACAAACACAGTCCCCCACTACCACAAATAATGCAGTCGAGTTTCCCACATTTGGGGAAATCACAGGGGTCAGCATACCCAGAATGCAATGAATGAACCTCACCCTGGGAGAACAATCTTCATGACCATGGTATCTATTATGCAAAATAAGTATGATTTGGGATAGGGCTGGGGAGGGCCGCTGCTCAGGCACATCTCTGTCAAGTAAAGGAGATTCAACTGAGGCAGCACAAGGGAACTCTCATCTGGGGACAACAACTGCAGGGAGAACACATATTTTCAGATGAACATGGGAGGGCAGAAGGCTGCGTAATACTGAAGCACCCCCAAACAACAAACCAAATGCAACAACTAGTGCAAGCATTCCTGGGGGAGGGCCTGCAGCAGATGGATTTGCATATGGTGATGTCATCCAAGCAGTGGGTCAAAGTTGGCTTCAACCCTCGTCTGCATATGAAAAGAGAAAAGGGGCGTGCAGGGCATGGCGGCCTTTTGCGGCGCTTGGATGACCCCTAGTTCGCATTAAACACCTCCACCCTCCTTCGGTGTGGGGCTCATGTTGGCTATGCCCCAGCCCCTTAAGCATTCAAGCTGATTTCTTGCAGCAGCTGGGCACTGTAACAGCTCCAGAGCTGCTTTGTAAGGCAAGTAAAAGGGTGTGGGCCCTGCAGCACTACCTGTAGTTTGCATTGTGCATTGGAAGGCACAAAGTAAGCAGACGGGAGACGTCAAGATAGTGCGCAAGGGCATAGAAGGGAGCGGCTCAAGAAAAGAGAAGTGGAAACAGACAGCAAACTAGGCTGGAGAGAGACCTGAGACAAAGAGATCTGAATTATACGAGAGCCGACCAAGGGAAACAAAAATTATGCAGTCAAGTTTCCCACATTTGGGGAAATCGCAGGAGCAGCACACCCAGAGTGCAATGGGTGAGCTTTGCCCTGGGAGAAGCACCTTCATGATCATAGTATCTCACCTGGCAGGTAAGTAGGAGTTGGGCTAGAGCTGGGGAGGGTCACTGCTCGGGCACCCCCTGTCAAGTGAAGGAGATCCAACTGAGGCAGCGCAAGGGAACTCTCGAAAGAAGAACAAGGCTAGAGGAAGATCTGAGACAAAGAAATCTGACTTTTACCAGAGCTGACCAGAGGAAAGCACAAACACAGTCCCCCACTACCACAAATAATGCAGTCGAGTTTCCCACATTTGGGGAAATCACAGGGGTCAGCATACCCAGAATGCAATGAATGAACCTCACCCTGGGAGAACAATCTTCATGACCATGGTATCTCCTATGCAAAATAAGTATGATTTGGGATAGGGCTGGGGAGGGCCGCTGCTCAGGCACATCTCTGTCAAGTAAAGGAGATTCAACTGAGGCAGCACAAGGGAACTCTCATCTGGGGACAACAACTGCAGGGAGAACACATATTTTCAGATGAACATGGGAGGGCAGAAGGCTGCCTAATACTGAAGCACCCCCAAACAACAAACCAAATGCAACAACTAGTGCAAGCATTCCTGGGGGAAGGCCTGCAGCAGATGGATTTGCATATGGTTCTGTCATCCAAGCAGTGGGTCAAAGTTGGCTACAACCCTCGTCTGCATATGAAAAGAGAAAAGGGGCGTGCAGGGCATGGCGGCCTTTTGCGGCGCTTGGATGACCCCTAGTTCGCATTAAACACCTCCACCCTCCTTCGGTGTGGGGCTCATGTTGGCTATGCCCCAGCCCCTTAAGCATTCAAGCTGATTTCTTGCAGCAGCTGGGCACTGTAACAGCTCCAGAGCTGCTCTGTAAGGCAAGTAAAAGGGTGTGGGCCCTGCAGCACTACCTGTAGTTCGCATTGTGCGTTGGAATGCACAAAGTAAGCAGACGGGAGAAGTCAGGATAGTGCGCAAGGGCATAGAAGGGAGCGGCTCAAGAAAAGAGAAGTGGAAACAGACAGCAAACTAGGCTGGAGAGAGACCTGAGACAAAGAGATCTGAATTATACGAGAGCCGACCAGGGGAAACACAAATTATGCAGTCAAGTGTCCCACATTTGGGGAAATCGCAGGAGCAACACACCCAGAGAGCAATGGGTGAGCCTTGCCCTGGGAGAAGCACCTTCATGATCATAGTATTTAACCTGGCAGGTAAGTAGGAGTTGGGCTAGAACTGGGGAGGGTCGCTGCTCGGGCACCCCCCTGTCAAGTGAAGGAGATCCAACTGAGACAGCACAAGAGAACTCTCAAAAGAAGAACAAGGCTAGAGGAATATCTGAGACAAAGAAATCTGACTTTTACCAGAGCTGACCAGAGGAAAGCACAAACACAGTCCCCCACTACCACAAATAATGCAGTCGAGTTTCCCACATTTGGGGAAATCACAGGGGTCAGCATACCCAGAATGCAATGAATGAACCTCACCCTGGGAGAACAATCTTCATGACCATGGTATCTCCTATGCAAAATAAGTATGATTTGGGATAGGGCTGGGGAGGGCCGCTGCTCAGGCACATCTCTGTCAAGTAAAGGAGATTCAACTGAGGCAGCACAAGGGAACTCTCATCTGGGGACAACAACTGCAGGGAGAACACATATTTTCAGATGAACATGGGAGGGCAGAAGGCTGCCTAATACTGAAGCACCCCCAAACAACAAACCAAATGCAACAACTAGTACAAGCATTCCTGGGGGAAGGCCTGCAGCAGATGGATTTGCATATGGTGATGTCATCCAAGCAGTGGGTCAAAGTTGGCTTCAACCCTCGTCTGCATATGAAAAGAGAAAAGGGGTGTGCAGGGCATGGCGGCCTTTTGCGGCGCTTGGATGACCCCTAGTTCGCATTAAACACCTCCACCCTCCTTCGGTGTGGGGCTCATGAGTGCTATGCCCCAGCCCCTTAAGCATTCAAGCTGATTTCTTGCAGCAGCTTGGGCACTGTAACAGCTCCAGAGCTCCTCTGTAAGGCAAGTAAAAGGGTGTGGGCCCTGCAGCACTACCTGTAGTTCGCATTGTGCGTTGGAATGCACAAAGTAAGCAGACGGGAAAAGTCAGGATAGTGCGCAAGGGCATAGAAGGGAGCGGCTCAAGAAAAGAGAAGTGGAAACAGAGAGCAAACTAGGCTGGAGAGAGACCTGAGACAAAGAGATCTGAATTATCTCAGAGCCGACCAGGGGAAACACAAATTATGCAGTCAAGTGTCCCACATTTGGGGAAATCGCAGGAGCAACACACCCAGAGTGCAATGGGTAAGCCTTGCCCTGGGAGAAGCACCTTCATGATCATAGTATCTCACTTGGCAGGTAAGTAGGAGTTGGGCTAGAGCTGGGGAGGGTCGCTGCTCGGGCACCCCCCTGTCAAGTGAAGGAGATCCAACTGAGACAGCACAAGAGAACTCTCAAAAGAAGAACAAGGCTAGAGGAAGATCTGAGGCAAAGAAATCTGACTTTTACCAGAGCTGACCAGAGAAAAGCACAAACACAGTCCCCCACTACCACAAATAATGCAGTCGAGTTTCCCACATTTGGGGAAATCACAGGGGTCAGCATACCCAGAATGCAATGAATGAACCTCACCCTGGGAGAACAATCTTCATGACCATGGTATCTCCTATGCAAAATAAGTATGATTTGGGATAGGGCTGGGGAGGGCCGCTGCTCAGGCACATCTCTGTCAAGTAAAGGAGATTCAACTGAGGCAGCACAAGGGAACTCTCATCTGGGGACAACAACTGCAGGGAGAACACATATTTTCAGATGAACATGGGAGGGCAGAAGGCTGCCTAATACTGAAGCACCCCCAAACAACAAACCAAATGCAACAACTAGTACAAGCATTCCTGGGGGAAGGCCTGCAGCAGATGGATTTGCATATGGTGATGTCATCCAAGCAGTGGGCCAAAGTTGGCTGGAACCCTCATCTGCACATGAAAAGAGAAAAGGGGTATGCAGGGCATGGCGGCCTTTTGCATTGTGCGTTGGAATGCACAAAGTAAGCAGACGAGAGAAGTCAGGATAGTGCGCAAGGGCATAGAAGGGAGCGGCTCAAGAAAAGAGAAGTGGAAACAGACAGCAAACTAGGCTGGAGAGAGACCTGAGACAAAGAGATCTGAATTATACGAGAGCCGACCAAGTTCAATACCACCCAGGAACGTAATTGACCTTGTTATCAGATTTTGGTGATCTTTAAGTAGACAAGTCAAAATTTCAAACCCCCTCTTATGGTGTAGGGTACCTGGCCTTCTCTGATGTAATCAGAGTTAGATTTGATTCAGTGATTTTATAAAAACAGCTAGGAAGCACAATTTAGCAGTGGGTTGCAGAGAAAAAGAAATATGCTGGCAAAAAAATCCAATTGAGTGATTAAACAGCTCTTCATTTTCTGGCTTTATTTTTATGCTAACAAATTTGTTCTCCTGAAAAGTGTCCACAAAGCCAAGTCTCTGATTAACACCTTTGTAAGGATGGTTTTTCACCTATTACTAAATTAAACTTGCTTCATTGGAAAGGCAGCAAGATGCATCCTCATTTCAATGTCTACTGAAATAATACGGGTTGACACCAGGAAACATTAACGCCACTGCATCCTTGCTGCTTTCTCATGTGGAAGTCTGTTTAATGTGAAAACAAGGTGATATCTAATTAGCACACAGGTAAGGAATTAAGAAAATCTTTATTTAAGGGTGAAGATGTTGCTAACAAAATCGTTGCCCCAATGCATCATTGAAATTCAAGCTGAAAAGATGATTTTAATATATCACTTGTACATTTTGTATTGCTCTTCTGGTGACAATGTAGTTTGTTTTTGTCAATTACCATTTTAATAATAGGGTAAAGAAAATTAAGTGGATTTTTGAAAGAAAACAATACTGTCAATATACTATTAAAACAAATTAAAATGGTAAAAGTTATTGTACTTTAAGTAAAAATAAAAGAACCAAAATATCAATCCCAGTTTTGGATTACTTTAATTAACAAAAAAAAAATGCATATAGCAAAGGATAGTTTCAATCTGCCTACCTCTGGGTTATGGGCCCAGCATGCTTCCATTGCAGTACTCTGCTGCACATGTAAGTGCAAGAGAACCTGAAGCACTCACTCATCATGGAAAAGTACCAATGTGTTTCTTCGTTGGTTGGTGGAAGAAACATCTTACAAAAACTCTCCAGATTATTGACTTTTTAAAGTTTTTCTAGGAAACGTTCTAGATAAATGCTTATTAGCCTTTGTCAGTATGTACTTTTTGCAAAGTGTCTCTGTGGCGCAATCGGTTAGTGTGTTCGGCTATTAACCAAAAGGTTGGTGGTTCAATCCCACCCAGGGACGTAATTGACCTTTTGATCAGATTTTGGTGATCTTTAAGTAGACAAGTCAAAATTTCAAACCCCCTGTTATGGTGTAGGGTACCTGGCCTTCTCTGATGTAATCAGAGTTAGATTTGATTCAGTGATTTTATAAAAACAGCTAGGAAGCACAATTTAGCAGTGGGTTGCAGAGAAAAAGAAATATGCTGGCAAAAAAATCCAATTGAGTGATTAATAGAGATGAGCGGGTTCGGTTCCTCGGAATCCGAACCCGCCCGAACTTCAGCTTTTTTTACACGGATCCGAGCGACTCGGATCTTCCCGCCTTGCTCGGTTAACCCGAGCGCGCCCGAACGTCATCATGACGCTGTCGGATTCTCGCGAGGCTCGGATTCTATCGCGAGACTCGGATTCTATATAAGGAGCCGCGCGTCGCCGCCATTTTCACACGTGCATTTAGATTGATAGGGAGAGGACGTGGCTGGCGTCCTCTCCATTTAGATTAGAAGAGAGAGAGTGAGATTGAGACAGAGACACTTGATTTACTGGAGCTTAGGAGTACTAGAGAGTGCAGAGTTTACTAGTGACTGACCACTGACCAGTGACCACCAGTGCAGTTTTATTTAATATAATCCGTTCTCTGCCTGAAAAAAAACGATACACAGTGACTCAGTCACATACCATATCTGTGCTCAGCCCAGTGTGCTGCATCATCTATGTATAATATCTGACTGTGCTCACACAGCTTAATTGTGGGGGAGACTGGGGAGCAGTTATAGGTTATAGCAGGAGCCAGGAGTACATACATATTATTAAAATTAAACAGTGCACACTTTTGCTGCAGGCAGGAGTGCCACTGCCAGTGTGACTGACCAGTGACCTGACCACACTGACCACCAGTATAGTATACTATATTGTGATTGCCTGAAAAAGTTAAACACTCGTCGTGTGACTTGTGTGGTGTTTTTTTATTCTATAAAAAACTCATTCTGCTGACAGACAGTGTCCAGCAGGTCCGTCATTATATAATATATACCTGTCCGGCTGCAGTAGTGATATATATATATTTTTTATATCATTATTTATCATCCAGTCGCAGCAGACACAGTACGGTAGTTCACGGCTGTAGCTACCTCTGTGTCGGCACTCGGCAGTCCATCCATAATTGTATACCACCTACCCGTGGTTTTTTTTTTCTTCTTTATACATACTACATCTCATTATCATCCAGTCTATATTAGCAGCAGACACAGTACAGTACGGTAGTCCACGGCTGTAGCTACCTCTGTGTCGGCACTCGGCAGTCCATCCATAATTGTATACCACCTACCCGTGGTTTTTTTTTCTTTCTTCTTTATACATACTACATCTCATTATCAACCAGTCTATATTAGCAGCAGACACAGTACAGTACGGTAGTCCACGGCTGTAGCTACCTCTGTGTCGGCACTCGGCAGTCCGTCCATAATTGTATACCACCTACCCGTGGTTTTTTTTTCTTTCTTCTTTATACATACTACATCTCATTATCATCCAGTCTATATTAGCAGCAGACACAGTACAGTACGGTAGTCCACGGCTGTAGCTACCTCTGTGTCGGCACTCGGCAGTCCGTCCATAATTGTATACCACCTACCCGTGGTTTTTTTTTCTTTCTTCTTTATACATACTACATCTCATTATCAACCAGTCTATATTAGCAGCAGACACAGTACAGTACGGTAGTCCACGGCTGTAGCTACCTCTGTGTCGGCACTCGGCAGTCCATCCATAATTGTATACCACCTACCCGTGGTTTTTTTTTCTTTCTTCTTTATACATACTACATCTCATTATCAACCAGTCTATATTAGCAGCAGACACAGTACAGTACGGTAGTCCACGGCTGTAGCTACCTCTGTGTCGGCACTCGGCAGTCCATCCATAATTGTATACCACCTACCCATGGTTTTTTTTTCTTTCTTCTTTATACATACTACATCTCATTATCATCCAGTCTATATTAGCAGCAGACACAGTACAGTACGGTATTCCACGGCTGTAGCTACCTCTGTGTCGGCACTCGGCAGTCCATCCATAATTGTATACCACCTACCCGTGGTTTTTTTTTCTTTCTTCTTTATACATACTACATCTCATTATCAACCAGTCTATATTAGCAGCAGACACAGTACAGTACGGTAGTCCACGGCTGTAGCTACCTCTGTGTCGGCACTCGGCAGTCCGTCCATAATTGTATACCACCTACCCGTGGTTTTTTTTTCTTTCTTCTTTATACATACTACATCTCATTATCATCCAGTCTATATTAGCAGCAGACACAGTACAGTACGGTAGTCCACGGCTGTAGCTACCTCTGTGTCGGAACTCGGCAGTCCGTCCATAATTGTATACCACCTACCCGTGGTTTTTTTTTCTTTCTTCTTTATACATACTACATCTCATTATCAACCAGTCTATATTAGCAGCAGACACAGTACAGTACGGTAGTCCACGGCTGTAGCTACCTCTGTGTCGGCACTCGGCAGTCCATCCATAATTGTATACCACCTACCCGTGGTTTTTTTTTCTTTCTTCTTTATACATACTACATCTCATTATCAACCAGTCTATATTAGCAGCAGACACAGTACAGTACGGTAGTCCACGGCTGTAGCTACCTCTGTGTCGGCACTCGGCAGTCCATCCATAATTGTATACCACCTACCCGTGGTTTTTTTTTCTTTCTTCTTTATACATACTACATCTCATTATCAACCAGTCTATATTAGCAGCAGACACAGTACAGTACGGTAGTCCACGGCTGTAGCTACCTCTGTGTCGGCACTCGGCAGTCCATCCATAATTGTATACTAGTATCCATCCATCTCCATTGTTTACCTGAGGTGCCTTTTAGTTGTGCCTATTAAAATATGGAGAACAAAAATGTTGAGGTTCCAAAATTAGGGAAAGATCAAGATCCACTTCCACCTCGTGCTGAAGCTGCTGCCACTAGTCATGGCCGAGACGATGAAATGCCAGCAACATCGTCTGCCAAGGCCGATGCCCAATGTCATAGTACAGAGCATGTCAAATCCAAAACACCAAATATCAGTAAAAAAAGGACTCCAAAACCTAAAATAAAATTGTCGGAGGAGAAGCGTAAACTTGCCAATATGCCATTTACCACACGGAGTGGCAAGGAACGGCTGAGGCCCTGGCCTATGTTCATGGCTAGTGGTTCAGCTTCACATGAGGATGGAAGCACTCAGCCTCTCGCTAGAAAACTGAAAAGACTCAAGCTGGCAAAAGCACCGCAAAGAACTGTGCGTTCTTCGAAATCCCAAATCCACAAGGAGAGTCCAATTGTGTCGGTTGCGATGCCTGACCTTCCCAACACTGGACGTGAAGATCATGCGCCTTCCACCATTTGCACGCCCCCTGCAAGTGCTGGAAGGAGCACCCGCAGTCCAGTTCCTGATAGTCAGATTGAAGATGTCAGTGTTGAAGTACACCAGGATGAGGAGGATATGGGTGTTGCTGGCGCTGGGGAGGAAATTGACAAGGAGGATTCTGATGGTGAGGTGGTTTGTTTAAGTCAGGCACCCGGGGAGACACCTGTTGTCCGTGGGAGGAATATGGCCGTTGACATGCCTGGTGAAAATACCCAAAAAATCAGCTCTTCGGTGTGGAAGTATTTCACCAGAAATGCGGACAACATTTGTCAAGCCGTGTGTTCCCTTTGTCAAGCTGTAATAAGTAGGGGTAAGGACGTTAACCACCTCGGAACATCCTCCCTTATACGTCACCTGCAGCACATTCATAATAAGTCAGTGACAAGTTCAAAAACTTTGGCCGACAGCGGAAGCAGTCCACTGACCAGTAAATCCCTTCCTCTTGTAACCAAGCTCACGCAAACCACCCCACCAACTCCCTCAGTGTCAATTTCCTCCTTCCCCAGGAATGCCAATAGTCCTGCAGGCCATGTCACTGGCAATTCTGACGAGTCCTCTCCTGCCTGGGATTCCTCCGATGCATCCTTGCGTGTAACGCCTACTGCTGCTGGCGCTGCTGTTGTTGCTGCTGGGAGTCGATGGTCATCCCAGAGGGGAAGTCGTAAGCCCACTTGTACTACTTCCAGTAAGCAATTGACTGTCCAACAGTTCTTTGCGAGGAAGATGAAATATCACAGCAGTCATCCTGCTGCAAAGCGGATAACTGAGGCCTTGACAACTATGTTGGTGTTAGACGTGCGTCCGGTATCCGCCGTTAGTTCACAGGGAACTAGACAATTTATTGAGGCAGTGTGCCCCCGTTACCAAATACCATCTAGGTTCCACTTCTCTAGGCAGGCGATACCGAGAATGTACACGGACGTCAGAAAAAGACTCACCAGTGTCCTAAAAAATGCAGTTGTACCCAATGTCCACTTAACCACGGACATGTGGACAAGTGGAGCAGGGCAGGGTCAGGACTATATGACTGTGACAGCCCACTGGGTAGATGTATGGACTCCCGCCGCAAGAACAGCAGCGGCGGCACCAGTAGCAGCATCTCGCAAACGCCAACTCTTTCCTAGGCAGGCTACGCTTTGTATCACCGCTTTCCAGAATACGCACACAGCTGAAAACCTCTTACGGCAACTGAGGAAGATCATCGCGGAATGGCTTACCCCAATTGGACTCTCCTGTGGATTTGTGGCATCGGACAACGCCAGCAATATTGTGTGTGCATTAAATATGGGCAAATTCCAGCACGTCCCATGTTTTGCACATACCTTGAATTTGGTGGTGCAGAATTTTTTAAAAAACGACAGGGGCGTGCAAGAGATGCTGTCGGTGGCCAGAAGAATTGCGGGACACTTTCGGCGTACAGGCACCACGTACAGAAGACTGGAGCACCACCAAAAACTACTGAACCTGCCCTGCCATCATCTGAAGCAAGAAGTGGTAACGAGGTGGAATTCAACCCTCTATATGCTTCAGAGGTTGGAGGAGCAGCAAAAGGCCATTCAAGCCTATACAATTGAGCACGATATAGGAGGTGGAATGCACCTGTCTCAAGTGCAGTGGAGAATGATTTCAACGTTGTGCAAGGTTCTGATGCCCTTTGAACTTGCCACACGTGAAGTCAGTTCAGACACTGCCAGCCTGAGTCAGGTCATTCCCCTCATCAGGCTTTTGCAGAAGAAGCTGGAGACATTGAAGGAGGAGCTAACACGGAGCGATTCCGCTAGGCATGTGGGACTTGTGGATGGAGCCCTTAATTCGCTTAACAAGGATTCACGGGTGGTCAATCTGTTGAAATCAGAGCACTACATTTTGGCCACCGTGCTCGATCCTAGATTTAAAACCTACCTTGGATCTCTCTTTCCGGCAGACACAAGTCTGCTGGGGTTGAAAGACCTGCTGGTGAGAAAATTGTCAAGTCAAGCGGAACGCGACCTGTCAACATCTCCTCCTTCACATTCTCCCGCAACTGGGGGTGCGAGGAAAAGGCTCAGAATTCCGAGCCCACCCGCTGGCGGTGATGCAGGGCAGTCTGGAGCGACTGCTGATGCTGACATCTGGTCCGGACTGAAGGACCTGACAACGATTACGGACATGTTGTCTACTGTCACTGCATATGATTCTCTCAACATTGAAAGAATGGTGGAGGATTATATGAGTGACCGCATCCAAGTAGGCACGTCACACAGTCCGTACTTATACTGGCAGGAAAAAGAGGCAATTTGGAGGCCCTTGCACAAACTGGCTTTATTCTACCTAAGTTGCCCTCCCACAAGTGTGTACTCCGAAAGAGTGTTTAGTGCCGCCGCTCACCTTGTCAGCAATCGGCGTACGAGGTTACATCCAGAAAATGTGGAGAAGATGATGTTCATTAAAATGAATTATAATCAACTCCTCCGGGGAGACATTGACCAGCAGCAATTGCCTCCACAAAGTACACAGGGAGCTGAGATGGTGGATTCCAGTGGGGACGAATTGATAATCTGTGAGGAGGGGGATGTACACGGTGATATATCGGAGGATGATGATGAGGTGGACATCTTGCCTCTGTAGAGCCAGTTTGTGCAAGGAGAGATTAATTGCTTCTTTTTTGGGGGGGGTCCAAACCAACCCGTCATATCAGTCACAGTCGTGTGGCAGACCCTGTCACTGAAATGATGGGTTGGTTAAAGTGTGCATGTCCTGTTTTGTTTATACAACATAAGGGTGGGTGGGAGGGCCCAAGGACAATTCCATCTTGCACCTCTTTTTTCTTTTATTTTTCTTTGCGTCATGTGCTGTTTGGGGAGGGTTTTTTGGAAGGGACATCCTGCGTGACACTGCAGTGCCACTCCTAGATGGGCCCGGTGTTTGTGTCGGCCACTAGGGTCGCTTATCTTACTCACACAGTCAGCTACCTCGTTGCGCCTCTTTTTTTCTTTGCGTCATGTGCTGTTTGGGGAGGGTTTTTTGGAAGGGACATCCTGCGTGACACTGCAGTGCCACTCCTAGATGGGCCCGGTGTTTGTGTCGGCCACTAGGGTCGCTTATCTTACTCACACAGTCAGCTACCTCATTGCGCCTCTTTTTTTCTTTGCGTCATGTGCTGTTTGGGGAGGGTTTTTTGGAAGGGACATCCTGCGTGACACTGCAGTGCCACTCCTAGATTGGCCCGGTGTTTGTGTCGGCCACTAGGGTCGCTTATCTTACTCACACAGTCAGCTACCTCATTGCGCCTCTTTTTTTCTTTGCGTCATGTGCTGTTTGGGGAGGGTTTTTTGGAAGGGACATCCTGCGTGACACTGCAGTGCCACTCCTAGATGGGCCCGGTGTTTGTGTCGGCCACTAGGGTCGCTTATCTTACTCACACAGTCAGCTACCTCATTGCGCCTCTTTTTTTCTTTGCGTCATGTGCTGTTTGGGGAGGGTTTTTTGGAAGGAACATCCTGCGTGACACTGCAGTGCCACTCCTAGATGGGCCCGGTGTTTGTGTCGGCCACTAGGGTCGCTTATCTTACTCACACAGCTACCTCATTGCGCCTCTTTTTTTCTTTGCGTCATGTGCTGTTTGGGGAGGGTTTTTTGGAAGGGACATCCTGCGTGACACTGCAGTGACACTCCTAGATGGGCCCGGTGTTTGTGTCGGCCACTAGGGTCGCTTATCTTACTCACACAGCTACCTCATTGCGCCTCTTTTTTTCTTTGCGTCATGTGCTGTTTGGGGAGGGTTTTTTGGAAGGGACATCCTGCGTGACACTGCAGTGCCACTCCTAGATGGGCCCGGTGTTTGTGTCGGCCACTAGGGTCGCTTATCTTACTCACACAGCGACCTCGGTGCAAATTTTAGGACTAAAAATAATATTGTGAGGTGTGAGGTATTCAGAATAGACTGAAAATGAGTGGAAATTATGGTTTTTGAGGTTAATAATACTTTGGGATCAAAATGACCCCCAAATTCTATGATTTAAGCTGTTTTGTAGGGTTTTTTGAAAAAAACACCCGAATCCAAAACACACCCGAATCCGACAAAAAAAATTCGGTGAGGTTTTGCCAAAACGCGGTCGAACCCAAAACACGGCCGCGGAACCGAACCCAAAACCAAAACACAAAACCCGAAAAATTTCCGGCGCTCATCTCTAGTGATTAAACAGCTCTTCATTTTCTGGCTTTACTTTTATGCTAACAAAGTTGTTCTCTGAAAAGTGTCCACAAAGCCAAGTCTCTGATTAACACCTTTGTAGGGATGGTTTTTCACCTATTACTAAATTAAACTTGCTTCATTGGAAAGGCAGCAAGAAACACTAGACTAATTGGAGGTGCGCCCTAAAGCAAATTACAATGTTAGGATTAGGGGGTTCGGAAAGACCTCTAGTGTATACTGTCACGATCCGGGTATCTGGACGCCATAACTTACCTTTCAGATGCCTCCTAAGGCTGGCTCAGCGCTCCAGGACCGGATCCCATCTGTTATTCTGATGTCCCCATTCCTGCCTCCTCTCCTGTCACTCTGAGACGCTGTCACAGCGGCGCCATGTTACATCTTGAATGGCATCTCCCGCGGCCTCCGCCGCCGTCCCTGAGTTTCTGCATGCAGGATGTCAGAGTGGCGCTTATGTCAGCCGCGGCCTCCGCTGTTGCCCGCGTGGTTCAAATGTGCACTCATCAGTCTGGCGTCTCCTGTTTACTGTGGCCGGCGCCGCCATTGCTGTTAAAGTTCCCACATGGATTATCAAACCAATCTTCCCTCCAAGTGTCTGCATGGGCGCAGCCATGTTGGATTCTGTCACCTGTTCATTTCCACCTATCCGATTTTTCCATTGTAATCTGCATAATTGCCTAGCCAATCCCTTCCTTGCTGCAGGTATAAGTATTCTGTGCCTGAGCAAGGAAGGCGTCAGTGATTTGGTTGTCAAACCTAGTTCCAGTTTGTCTCTCTCCCGTGGTTGTTTTCCAGGTTCCAGTTACCATCTCCAAACCTCCACTAAAGAGACCCGCTCTAGTCTACCACCTGCGGTGCAGCCTGACTCTCCAGTCCTCTGGGACTCATCTGTTTCCAGTTACAGATTTACCTGCTTCCAGCCTAGCTTCCGGCAGAGATCAGCTCTTCTTAAAGTGCCGGTATCATTTCCGCAGATTACCACTCACCACCGGCACTATTATTTCACCGCTCTCAAACTCCATATATCAATCATATTTCATCGCTCTCAAGCTTCATTTATTATTTGGCTGGTTCCATCCAGCAATCCACTCCGTGCTTACATCAGTCTGGTTTCAGCCAGTACCCACAGCAGCCATTTTATCCACAGCAGCCCAGCTTTTCCTGGAACACCAGCTAGTATGATCCTGGGCTATCTCCATTGCTACAGTCGGGCCTAGTAAGGACTTTCCAACTAGAAGATAATAAGAACTGTCTCATACTACCAGAGCCCTGTGGTCCTTGCCCTCCTGTAGTACCCAGGAACTGTATTATTTCTCTGCTGATTTTATGTTTCTCTTTTATTACTGCGGTGATGCATGGAGTTTGTCAAAATAAACATCATTGACTTTTATCCTGGTTGTCGTGGGCACGCCTTCGGGCAATTCTTCTACATTTAACTTACATGTCCAGGGGTCTGATACAACCTCCCAGGTTCCACTACACCTCAGCCCCTACAACTGAGGCTGCCTCCAGTCAGCTCAGGCCCTCAGTTGTGACATATACACTGTATATACATTTTAAGATAGGAAGGTACAAATTACATATTCACATTGCATCTATGGGCTGGATTCAAATGTCCCTTTCCTCCCTCAATCGTGCCCGTCAGCAGCTATTCTATTCTATATAAGGAGCCACGCGTCGCCGCCATTTTCACTTGTGCATTGGAGATGATAGGGAGAGGACGTGCAGCGTTTTCTCAGTTTCTGTGTTCAGTGTGCTGCAAATATCTGTGCTCAGTGTGCTTGCAAATATCTGTGCTCAGTGTGCTTGCAAATATCTGTGCTCAGTGTGCTGAAAATATCTACGTTCTCTGCCTGAAAAATGCTCCATATCTGTGCTGCATTGTATTATATAGTATGAGGACAGGGCAGAATTTTGCTGACCACCAGTATATAATAATTAGCAGTACGGTACAGTAGGCCACTGCTCTACCTACCTCTGTGTCGTCAAGTATACTATCCATCCATACCTGTGGTGTATTTTAGTAGTTGTGCGCAGTATATATAGTAGGAGGACAGGGCAGAATTTTGCTGACCACCAGTATATAATATATAGCAATACGGTACAGTAGGCCACTGCTCTACCTACCTCTGTGTCGTCAAGTATACTATCCATCCATACCTGTGGTGTATTTTAGTAGTTGTGCGCACTATATATAGTAGGAGGACAGTGCAAAATTTTGCTGACCACCAGACTTCTACTTAAGTCCAATGGTGTAGGATGTGCAAAGCTGTTTGGCTGTGCATTTATTGATCTAAGCATGCATTTTTATCAAAGCGTGATAAAATTGACACATAACGCAGCGTTCAATCAGCGTTAATTTATCTTCAGCTGATATCGATTGTGAATTGACGTTTCTTCTCTTCTTGTCACCTACAGGTAATTACAATTGACTACAACCACCAATCTATTCTGCTGCACTATATCTATATATGCAAAGCTAATTCTGCTGGGTAATTACAATTGACTACAACCACCAATCTATTCTGCTGCACTATATCTATATATGCAAAGCTAATTCTGCTGGGTAATGCAAATTGAAACATTATTGCATAGTATGTGATTTTGAAGTACTTTTTTAAAGTTTTGAATGATATAGACCCAGTTTAATCTTTGTGGAATGCCTGGTTGTTGTTTTTAAGGTAATTTATTGCCTGGCATTTGAGGGGGTGGGGTGTGGTTACAGATTTCAATTATTGGTTTCACTTGTAATAGTCTTCTACTAAAGTCCAATGGTGTAGGCTGTGCAAAGCCATTTGGCTGTGCATTTATTGATCTAAGCGTGCATTTTTATAAAAGCGTGATAAAATTGACACATAACAGCAGTGTTCAATTAGCATTCAATCGAAGTGAAAAAGAAGGAAAACAGAAGCACACCAATCTAACAAAACAAAGAAAACTGAAGAACTAATAACAAATGTGAGTCACTTACTCCTCAGATCACTCACCTCCTGATTGTTGCATCTGATTACATAGCACAGAACTACCTTACTTGGACATTTCATAAACCATCCATTTCACCTACAAATGCCTGTATCTGTATTATTGTAATTTTGTTTTTTAAGCACAGCTGCACCAATGCAATTTTACCTGCAAACACTTAAAACATCTAACATAATTACCATTGCTTCTTAAACCTCACACAATCCTTTCATTTCTTACACTCCAAATACATTTCTGCACCCACTTTATCTACGCTTTTGACTCATTTCATACTAAATCTACACCCCTTGAGCCTACACTGCTTTTCTCACCTGCATTTCTACAATTCTTCTGCTCGGATTCCCTTACAGTCTCCTCTCCTACTTCCACTTTCCCTCAACCTATTTACCTACTTAACACTATGTCAATGCTTTCTTATACTCCCCACATCACTCAGTGTCTACCTAATAATGTATCTTTATCCTTCCCCCCTAGTCTCCTCCACCTCCTCCTCTGTCTCCCCTCCATCCCTCTGTTTCCTTCCCCCACCTTTCCTGTTACCCCACTTTCATTCACCTCTGCCCCATGGTCCTGCTACCCCACAACTCAGCCCTGCTCCCTCTCTCCCTTCCCTGTCACCTCCCCACACCCCCATCCACATCACACTGACCTCCCTCCCTGCCCACCTCCTGCAGTTTCCCCTCCTATCTCAGGCACCCGTACCATCACTACTCTCTCATCCCTGCCCTCAAAGTTAATCCCACCTCATCGCTACAGCAACCCTGAAAATCTAATTCACATCTCTCCCACAAACTCATACCCCCTATCCTGTGCCCTCTGGAATGCCAGATCCGTTTGTAACAAACTGGTCCCCACTCATGACCTTTTCATTTCCAACTCCCTACACCTACTAGCCATTACTGAAACTTGGATTACGCCCTCTGACACTACTTCTGCTGCTGCTCTCTCTGCTGGGGGCCTTACATTCACACACACACCCCCCGACCTGGGGGTCGCCATGGGGGTGGTGTTGGAGTCCTTATACCTTCTAGTTACTCCTACCAACTCATACCACCAGAACCATCCCTTATATTATCTACATTTGAGGTCCACTCCATATGTCTCTTCCAACCAGTCCATCTTAGAGTAGCTGTCATTTACCGCCCCCCTGGCACTGCTTCCAAATTCATCGACAACTTTGCTTCCTGGCTTCCTCACTTCCTCTCTTCTGACATTCCCACCATTATCCTAGGCGATTTCAACATCCCTATTGACATCCCCACACAATCCCCTGCCTCTAAACTCCTTAACCTCACCTCTTCACTTGGTCTCTCCCAGTGGACCTCCTCACCCTCCCATGTGAATGGGAGCTCACTGGATCTGGTCTTCACTCACCGCTGTGATATTTCTGATTTTTCCAACTCCCCATTTCCCCTCTCTGACCACCACCTGCTCTCCTTCAACCTATCTCTCTCGACTTCCCCATCTCAACCTCCTAAGGCTACCATCACTAAGCGTAACATTGAAGCTATTGACACCACATTCCTTTCCTCCCTGTTTGACTCACTTCTCTCTCCTATTCTCTCTCTCTCTCATGCCCTGAACAAGCCACTTCCTCATACAATGCTTCCCTTACTTCTGCTCTTGACTCTGTTGCTCCACCAACCACTGTTCACCCTCGCAAATTAACACCTCAACCCTGGCACACCAAATGCACCAGATATCTGCAAAAATGCTCACGTACTGCTGAGCGACACTGGAGGAAATCACGCTCTAAGGCAGACTTCCTCCATTTCAAACTTATGCTCTCATCCTTCAGTGCTGCCCTTTCTCTTGCTAAACAGTCATACTTCAAGAACCTCATCTCCTCCCAGTCTTCCAACCCCCGGCGCCTCTTTGCCACTCTCAACTCACTCCTCTGCCCACCTCCACCTCGTCTCCCTTCCTCACTCTCTGCTCTTGACTTTGCCACTTACTTCACATCCAAAATTGACTCCATACGTCAGGACATCACATCACACCAGACTATCAGTAACCAGCCTTCTCCCATCCCTTACCAACCCTCCCCATCCCTCGCACCAACTCTGTCATCTTTCTCCCATGCATCTGGAGAGGAAGTCATGGCCCTCATTCGTTCCTGTCCCCTCACCACCTCCCCACTTGACCCTATCCCCTCCCGCCTCCTCTGCCACATCTCTTCTTCTGCTTGTTCCCATCTTTCCCACCTTCTCAATCTCTCCCTCTCATCAGGCACTGTCCCCTCTGCCTTCAAGCACGCTCTCATCTCTCCTATTCTTAAAAAACCTAACCTTGATCCAAACACTCTCTCCAACTACCGACCCATCTCTCTTCTCCCTTTTGCCTCCAAACTCCTTGAGCGTATTGTCTACAACCGCCTTACTTCCTTTCTTTCCTCACACTCACTGCTTGACCCATTCCAGTCTGGCTTCCGTCCTCTCCACTCCACTGAAACTGCCCTTACAAAAGTATGCAATGACCTCCATGCTGCTAAATCTAAGGGACACTACTCTCTACTTATTCTACTTGATCTCTCTGCTGCTTTTGACACTGTGGACCATCCTCTCCTACTGCAAATCCTTCACTCCATTGGTCTGCGTAACACTGCCCTCTCTTGGTTGTCGTCCTACCTTTCTGACCGTCATTCTCTGTCTCCTCTCATGACTCCACCTCCCCCTCACTTCCACTAACTGTAGGGGTACCCCAAGGTTCTGTCCTTGGTCCTCTTCTCTCTCTATACGTCCTCACTAGGTAAGCTCATTAGTTCTTTTGGTTTCCAATATCATCTCTATGCTGATGACACTCAAATCTATCTTTCCTCTCCAGACCTCTCCCCTACTCTCCTCACTCGTATCTCCAACTGTCTCTCTGCTATCTCTTCCTGGATGTCCCAGCGCTTTCTTAAACTTAACATGTCTAAGACCGAGCTGATCATCTTCCCTCCCTCCCGCATAACCTCACCTCCTACAATCTCATTATCTATTGATGGCACTACTATCTCCTCTACCCCCCAAGTGCGCTGTCTTGGAGTAATCCTTGACTCCTCCCTCTCCTTCAAACCACACATTCAGCACCTCTCACAAACCTGCCGTTTTCATCTAAAAAATATTTCCAGGATCAGACCCTTTCTGACCCAGGATGCTACTAAGACTCTTATCCACTCACTGGTCATCTCCAGACTGGACTACTGTAATCTCCTCCTGACTGGCATTTCTGACAAATACCTCTCTCCACTCCAATCTATCCTCAATGCTGCTGCCCGGCTCATTTTCCTCACCAAATGCACTACGTCCACCTCTCCTCTCTTACTAGTCCTTCACTGGCTCCCCTTCCCATTCAGAATCCATTTCAAGCTTCTCACACTTGCTTACAAAACCCTCACCCACTCCTCTCCCATCTACATCTCTGATCTTATCTCGCTTTACACTCCCACCCGTCCTCTTCGCTCTGCTAATGCACGCCGACTCTCCTGCCTACGGATTACTTCCTCCCACTCCTACCTCCAAGATTTTTCATGCGCTGCACCACTTCTCTGGAATTCCCTACCTCTCCCCCTCAGACTCTCCACCTCTCTACAAAACTTCAAATGGGCTCTCAAGACCCACTTCTTCACCAAACCCAGCCAAATCTCATCCTAAACCTCTGTTCCACACTCTCTATGTACCCCATCTGTCTCACCCCTGTCTTTCTACCCCTCCCCTTTAGAATGTAAGCTCTCATGAGCAGGGCCCTCTTCCCTCATGTGCTTACTCTTTTCTTACTTTAATAATCTTCAGCAGCACCAAATCCAGCAGTCTTCTGCAACCTGATACTTATTCCAGTGTCATCTGCTGATGTAGCTATGTTTATTTACCCTGTACTTGACCTATATTGTCATCAACTGTAAGTTGCTGTTTTCCTGTTTGATTATTTGTTTATGTACTCTGTAATTTGGTGCTGCGGAACCCTTGTGGCGCCATATAAATAAAGGATAATAATAATAAATAATATAATATATAGCAGTACGGTACAGTAGGCCACTGCTCTACCTACCTCTGTGTCGTCAAGTATACTATCCATCCATACCTGTGGTGCATTTTAGAAAAAAAACATATCTCGGCAGAGCAATCTATAAATCCATCATTTTTCAGACAGCAACAGTGGGTATTGTAATAGTCACCCAATCCATCACTTTTATAGGGTTACATGCATCCACATGCTACAGCCTGTCTCAATAATTTTACTGTCACGGTGTGTGTGTTTGTGTTTTTATTTGGGTATTTTTTGTTGTTGTAGAACTACAGGTACCAGCGAGCCCGTTACTTCCCCGCCTGCTGGTACTTGAGGTTCTCCAAGTACCAGCAAGCGGGGGAGGCTTGCTGGGCCTTGTAGTTCCACAACAAAAAAACAATATTCTTTTTTTACACATATGGCTATCAGCCCGTCGCCCACCACCCAGGGGTGCTGGGGACAGCCTCGGGCTTCACCCCTGGCCCTTGGGTGCCTCGAGGGGAGGAACCTCTTGATTTAAGGGGTCCCCACTCCTCCAGGGAACCCCGGCCAGGGGTGACTAGTTGGAGGGGTAATGCCAGGGCCGCAGGGACCTACATAAAAGTGTCCCCTGGCTGTGGCATTATCTCTCTGGCTAGTGGAGCCCGGTGCTGGTTTTAAAAATATGGGGGACCCCTACATCTTTTGTCCCACGTATTTTTGGAACCAGGACCCGTCTAAGAGCCCGGTGCTGGTTGTCTAAATACGGGGAACCTCTGTCCAATTTTTCCCCCAGTATTTAAATAACCAGGACCGGCTCAAAGAGGCTGGTTATACTAAGGAGGGGGGACCTCACACATTTTTTTTAACCCATTCAGACCCTTCTCCTTTAAGTTAATGGAAGCCCTGGACAACAAAATTGCATTCATGTCCTCCTCCCTCACCCTTCCCAGTCCCAAACACTCATTTTTTTTCTTTAAAAATTTATAATATATCACATGAGCAGGCAGGCAGCGGGCATTGGCGGCATCGGACTGAGATAGAAATTAGTGGTGGAGGGCTGGGTCAGTTGATTGTGGGAGAGTTTGTAAGCCATTGGCGGTGGCAGTGGGTATCGGCTCAGAGGCAGTAGCGGGCATTGGCTAAGGGTCATCGGCAGGATTCGGCGGACATTATGGCTGTAGTGCCTCACTAGCCACTGACCTCACCGCACGCCACTGTGGGACAGATGTAACATGCAGAGAGAGGTAGATTTTGGGAGAAGGAATGTCCTAGCATAACTGTTAATTGCAGTGTAATACTGTAATTCAACTGTGCAGCATTTGTGGCTAAATGTCAAAGAAGCCAGTATTTACCCTGCATGCAAAACAATAAATGTATTTGCACATACCTCCCAACTAACCCAATTTTTGCAGGACAGTCACTGTTTTTGGGAATGTCCAGCTAACCCAAACAACCCCCCCCCCCCCAGTGTCCCATAGTCATGGGGAAGGGGGGGGGGGGTGGAAGGCTCCCTGTAGCTTGCACATTGTGGGTAATTCAGACCTGATCGCTAGGGTGTGTTTTTTGCATCCCTGTGATCAGGTGGTTGCCGCCTACAGCGGAAGGGAAAATTTGCTGTGCAGGTGTGTGATCACATGTGCACAAGAGCTGCACAGCTCAGCACTTACTCAGCCATTGAGGTGACGTCACAAATCCTCCCACAAAACGCCGGGTCCCTCCAGTGTTATTCCGGACACTCCCTAGAAACATTCAGTTGCCACCCACACAAACACCCTCTTCTTGTCAATCTTCTTGTGATCTCCGGACCGTCGCACCTACGCATTGTGGCGCATACGCATGTGCAGTGCAGACCTGATTGCCCGCTGGGTGAAAATAAATTGAAGCGATCTGGTCTGAATAAGCCCCAATGTCTATTCACGGGAGACAGAGGGGCTGGGGCATGGTCAGCAGCTCACAGAGCACCTATAATGACAAAAATGGGAGACATGGCTCATGATCGCGATATACCTGCGAAGGTACGCCCTCTACTGATTGACAGGCAGAGGCATTCGCATTTTCTGCGGGGCACCCGGAGAAAATGTAGGCACATGCACAGGATGGACCCTGCGTATATGCCCCCATCCTCTTCATAGTTTTTGGGGTTGGAACGAGCAGTGTGAAAACATCAATCGATGGGGGTAATTCCAAGTTGATCGCAGCAGGAATTTTGTTAGCAGTTGGGCAAAACCATGTGCACTGCATTTACGAACAGATGATTTTTTATATAAATTTTAAAATGTTAGTAAATGTGTGTTTTTTTCAACCTGGAAGCCCAACATCGATTAAGATCGATCTTAAATAGACCCCTGGGTTTTAAGGATAACCATGGTTGAGTCCAATGGTTAATTCACATTGACCGAAGTTCTAATTAAGTAGTGATGTGCACCGGAAATTTTTCGGGTTTTGGTTTTGGGTTCGGTTCCGCGGCCGTGTTTTGGGTTCGGACGCGTTTTGGCAAAACCTCACCGAAATTTTTTTGTCGGATTCGGGTGTGTTTTGGATTCGGGTGTTTTTTTCAAAAAACCCTAAAAAACAGCTTAAATCATAGAATTTGGGGGTAATTTTGATCCCATAGTATTATTAACCTCAATAACCATAATTTCCACTCATTTTCAGTCTTTTTTGAACACCTCACACCTCACAATATTATTTTAATTGGTATTTGGTACCGGGGACACAGTACCTCAATCAAGTCTATAGTTGGCTCTGAAATCAGCATTAAACTGGATCCACACTTAGATTATCTGTCCAATTTTTTTTTCTAGTTGAAACAAAATTATGCTAATATGTGGAAGCAAATGACAATTGACCATTTGCTCCCAAACACTGGAAAACATCCAAAAATGGTCATTTAGATAAATTGGTTAAATCCATTTCATTTAGCTAATTTATCCAAACTACCTTTATTGTATCTTTGTGGGTGAATGATGTGTGGGTCAGTGTTGAGGGTGGTGGAGGAGATGGGTAATAGGCACAGCAGGGTGTGAACAGTCAAATAGTGTGCTTAGAGGTGCAGATAAATAGGGATATCTAATAATTCACCCACTATTCTGTAGAATTATTAGATATCCCTATTTATCTGCATTACTCACCTAACACTCAGCATTTATCTACATGCTGATGCTATTCATAGCACTTAGCTTGCAAGTATTTTACCCATAAGGAGACACATTAGATGTTCCCTCTCTTTTCATTAAAGACGTCCCCAGCAACCATACTGTACTATACTACAACAGGAATAATTACTGTGGGGGATTATACCATTTGATCTGGAATAAAGGGAAAATATTGTGGAAAGAGTGCTGTAAGTGTATGATATGTAGAACTATTGCCAGGTTCTGACATTTGTCAAGTGAATTACTAATATACATTCAACTAATATTACATAGTGTCCAGTAATTCAATATCAGACTAATTGATATAGTCAATTTGGATCAATAATAAAGACACAACACAGGTAGCGAACCTTGATATTAATAAATGTATTTCCATTTATTATATATGGTAATTACATTATACAAACTTATTGTACTTTATTTCGTGTTTAGACAATTTTAACAAATTTATTAAAAGTTAATTTTTAAATCATCATTTGTGCGCCAGCAAAAGAGACATTCTTTTCTCTTCTCCTTTCCTGCATAACATTACTTGTCTCTGGTAGCACCCCCGAACGTCCTACAATTAATATTTAATATAACTGATGGACATTTATTGGGGCCTCTTCATACAAATATTTAGAATTTAATAGCTGGTGCAGAACACATCCCCTTCCCCCCATTCCCTGTATATCTGGATTCACCAAGGAAATGCTGATACTGACTCCAAGAAGAAAGGGAGTCTCTTCCCTATGAAGGTGAAGCCTTGTTTGGCGACGGCCTAGTTAATTTGATCTCGGCAGCTCCCGCAGGTAAGTCAACCTTCTTGCACTATGTTCCCTCTCAACGGATAAAGACGCATCATTATCTGATGCAGTCATTTCGGCCCAATAGATATGCAAGAAGTTAAGATTCCCCTTTCTTTGCAGGTAGAGGAAGGAGAAGAGGGAAGAGGTCTGTAGCCTCTTCAAGATTGCAGGAGCAGAGATTGTCCTCTGCTTCTGCCAAATCCACTGCATGACGCTAGGGCTTTCTTGCAGGAGCCCGCACCAGTGGGGGCACGTCTAAAACTCTTCAGTCAGTTCTGGATTCATTCGGACCTGGACTCATGGGTTTTATAAATAGTGTCCCAAGGGTACAAACTGGGGTTTCAAGACGTTCCCCCTCACCGATTGTTCAAATCAGCCTTAGTCAGCAGGGAGAAGGTTTTTATTCAAGCCGCTTCGTGGTCCCGAAGCCGGACTGCTCAGTCAGACCAATCTGAAATCTGAAATCCCTCAATTTCTACCTAAAGAAATTCAATTTCAAGATGGAATCTCTCACGGTAGTGATCTCCAGTCCGGAGGAAGGAGATTTCATGGTTTTGGTAAACTTAAAGGATGCCTACTTACATGTTCCGATTTAGCCACTGCATCAAGCTACCTGAGGTTTGCAATTCAGGATTGTCATTACTAATTTCAGACGTTGCCATTTGGTCTGTCCACGGCTCCGAGGATTTTCACCAGGGTGATGGCGGAAATGATGGTTCTCCTTCGCAAGCAAGGAGTCACAATTATCCCGTACTTGGATGTTCTCCTGATAAAGGCGAGATCCAGGGACCAGTTGGTGCAAAACATTGCACTCTCCCTGACAGTTCTTCAACAACATGGTTGGCTCCTAAACTTGCCAAAATCGCAGTTGGTCCCAATGACGCGGTTGTTGTTTTTGGGAGTGATACTGGACACAGAAGAGGTTTTCCTCCAGTGGAAAGGCTATGGAGATCCAGAGTCTGGTCAAACAAATTCTGAAACCAGCAAGAGTGTTAATCCATCAATGCATTCGGTTGCTGGGGAAAATGGTTTTGGCCTACGAGGCCATTCAGTTTGGCAGGTTTCATGCCAGAGTGTTCCAGTGGGACCTGTTGGACAAGTGGTCCGGATCCCACTTACACATGCACCGGAGGATAATCCTGTCTTCCAAGACCAGAATCTCACTCCATTGGTGGCTGCACAGTTCTCACCTCCTAGAGGGGCGATGGTTCGGGATCCAGGACTGGATCCTAGGGACCACGGATGCAACCCTTTCGAGGTGGGGAGCAGTCACACAGGGGGAAAACGTCCAAGGAAGATGGTCAAGTCGGGAAAGTTGTCTCCACATAGATGTTCTGGAGTTAAGGGCCATTTAATAACAGCAGACACAGTACACACTGGGACGGGTGCCCAGCATCCTCTACGGACTAAGAAAAAAAGGATTTACCGGTAGGTATTAAAATTCTAGTTTCTCTAATGTCCTAGAGAATGCTGGGGACTCCGTAAGGACCATGGGGATAGACGGGTTCCGCAGGAGACATGGGCACTTTAAGAAAGACTTTAGTTCTGGGTGTGCACTGGCTCCTCCCTCTATGCCCCTCCTCCATACCTCAGTTTGATACTGTGCCCAGTTGAGACTGGGTGCTTTTCAGGAGCTCTCCTGAGCTTTCTGACAGAAAGTATTTTGTTAGGTTTTTAATTTTCAGGGAGCACTGCTGGCAACAGACTCCCTGCATCGAGGGACCGAGGGGAGAGAAGCAGCCCTACTCTCTGAGTTGCAAGGTCCTGCTTCTTAGGCTACTGGACACCATTAGCTCCAGAGGGATTGCTACGCAGGATCTCACCCTCGCCGTCCGTCCCAGAGCCGCGCCGCCGTCCCCCTCGCAGATTCAGAAGATAGAAGCCGGGTGAGTATGAGAAGAAAAGAAGACTTCAGAGGCGGCAGAAGAGTTCATGATCTTCACTGAGGTAACGCACAGCACTGCAGCTGTGCACCATTGCTCCCATACACCTCACATACTCCGGTCACTGTAAGGGTGCAGGGCGCAGGGGGGGCGCCCTGGGCAGCAATATAAACCTCTTTTTGGCAAAAATATAACATATATACAGCTGGGCACTGTATATGTATGAGCCCCTGCCAATTTTACAGTTTAAGCGGGACAGAAGCCCGCCGCCGAGGGGGCGGGGCTTCTCCCTCAGCACTCAGCAGCGCCATTTTTTCTCCACAGCACCGCTGAGAGGAAGCTGCCCGGACTCTCCCCTGCTTATACCATGGTAGACAAGAGGGTTGAAAAGAGAGGGGGGGCACATAATTCGGCGCAAATGACATACAGCAGCGCTACTGGACAAACATTAAGTTACTGTGTTATTCCTGGGTTATATAGCGCTGGGGTGTGTGCTGGCATACTCTCTCTCTCTGTCTCTCCAATGGGCCTTGTGGGGAAACTGTCTTCAGAAAAAGCATTCCCTGTGTGTGTGGTGTGTCGGTACACGTGTGTCGACATGTCTGAGGAAGAAGGCTATATTAGAGAGGAGCGGGAGCAAATGAATGTGGTGTCTCCACCGACACCTCATTGGATGGATATGTGGAATGTTTTAAATGCTAGTGTAAACTCATTGCACAAAAGATTAGACAAGGCTGAAGCTTTGGGACAGTCAGGGTCTCAACCCATGCCTGATCCTATGTCGCAGGGACTGTCAGGGTCTCATAAGTGCCCACTATCCCAGATTGTTGACACAGATACCGACACGGATTCTGACTCCAGTGTCGATTACGTTGATGCAAAGTTACAGCCAAAATTGGCAAAATCCATTCGATATAGGATTATGGCAATAAAAGATGTTTTGCACATCACAGGGGAACCCCCTGTCCCTGACAAGAGGGTACATATGTACAAGGGAAAGAAGCCTGAGGTAACCTTTCCCCCCTCACACGAGCTGAACGAGTTATGTGAAAAAGCTTGGGAATCTCCAGATAAAAGACTGCAGATTTCCAAAAGGATTCTTATGGCGTATCCTTTCCCATCAACGGATAGGTTACGATGGGAATCCTCCCCTAGGATGGACAAAGCATTAACACGCACAGCTACAGCTGGAAAATCAAATTTTTTACCTTATGTTCCCTCACAGCATAAGAAAGCTCTGCATTATCAAATGCAGTCCTTTCGGTCACAAAGAAACAAGAAAGTGCGAGGTGCGTCCTTTCTTGCCAGAGGTAGGGGCAGAGGAAAAAAGATGCACAACACAGCTAGCTCCCAGGAACAGAAGTCCTCCCCGGCCTCTACAAAATCTACTGCATGACGCTGGGGCTCCACTGGCGGAGTCCGGCCCATGTGATGTCATGCAGCCGCTCTGACCACGCCTCCTGTTTCTCCGTTGCCGACCCAATATTGAAACCCTGCCCCCGCACCGCTCCATCTCCGACTTGGAAATGGAGTGTTGTTGACCCCCCCCCCCCCCCCCCCTGCACCGATTGACAGGCAGAATCGATCGCATTATCTGCAGGCGGATGCGTATGCTCTTAGCAATTTTTGCAGTTGGATTGCTTATTGCGATTGCAGTCCAACCTGAATCAGGCCCTATTACCTATCACAATGCACTGCGGGTAGTACAAAATGGGGTTAATATAGGAGAAAAACCCCCAGAGCTGTGCTCCTTAACTGTCCCTGGTGGCTAGTGGAGCAGCTGCCCAGTAATCAGTGTCCACGCCAGTGCGCACACGGCCCGCCCCCTACAGCCACGCTGGATCACGGTATAAAGTGGGCACAGAAGCCCCTTACCACCCTTTCATCAGCGGCCTCGTGATCCCGGAGGGCGGTGTGTGTGTGACTGACCTTAGGAAGAAACCGGAGCCTCCGCTGCAGTGACCCAGCAACCGGGGCACTGGAGTATACTGTGCCGCTGGGAGTGATGGAGCTGCAGTAAATATGTCTATTAGACCTAGCCTGCTGCAGCCCTTGTAGATTCTTATTAAAAAAGTTCTTCTTTTCTTGTCAAAATTAATAGCTAAGAATAGGATGCCTGAGGCAGCCCCCTGTTAAGTGGCCTGCTACTGAAGGCACCAACTACAAACTGAGCTCCCTGTTCATGGAAGCGAGGTTATAGAGGAGGGGGCGCTGAGTATCTTGGGAACAGTCAAAAGCTTTGAGCTTGTTGGTGCCTCAGATCAAGATCCTACTCTACAACCCAATGTGAATCCTTGTGGAGTCCAGTGTACCCCACAGAAGAAAAAAATGTGTCACAACCATTGGCAGCAACATAAGAATAGCTGCTGATGGGCACAATTGAGAAAGGAAGGGGGGAAAACATTTGAATCCAGCACATATATGTAATTCGAATATGTAATTTGTACCTTCCTACTTTAAAATGTAATGGATGAACCTCACCCTGTGAGAACTATCTTCATGATCAAGAGATCTCATATGCAAGATAAGTATGTGTTGGGATAGGGCTGTGGACAGAGCCGGATTAAGGGGGGGTCACAGGGGGTCAGTACCCCAGGCCCTCTAATCTTAGGGGGCCCCCCTGACCGACGATCATCAGCGCTGCTGAAAGATGTTTTTTTTTTTTTTTTTTCATTTCATTCGTTTAAAAAGTCAGGAGCCCGTAGCTTCGACACATTGGTATACCGTGACCTTGTATATAGTTTTTTTTTTTTTAAATAAAATCTGATTGCCCCTGCCTTTTTTTTTACCAGGGGGAAAAAAAAGTAAAATCTATCTATCATATAGTGGGGGCGGCACTCAATGGACTTCATAACGCAAATACTAACGTATTAGAACTTTATTCCTTCATCAGAGTTCACTGATGAAGGCTTAATGTTCCGAAACGTTAGTGCTGTACATGTGGTTGGTACAGTGATTTTTGTTTGCCTCATGATGTCCGTTGAGTGCCGCCTCCACTATGTCTGCTATTAAATCCTTATGGGCCATTGTAAATATTGTTGAGAGTGCCGGGCACTGCTGCATCTGTATATGTATGTAACTATATATATATATATATATATATATATATATCTATATCCTACAGTACATACATGTACGGAAACCCCCAACAAAAATCCTGCGTTTGCCACTGCCCCAGCTAGAGCTGTCCTGCCTCTGACACAACCGCCCCCTGCTGTCTTGCACACTGAAGTCATTCTGCATCGCTGAGTGGCAGCACGAAGGGTTACGCAGCTACTGTACAGTGTACAGCAGTAGCAGACCACACCTCCTCCCAGCGTCTCTCTGAGGAGAGACAGACCAAGCGGATTGAAGCAGAGAATGAACAGACCTCTGACTGCAGCTGATAAAAAGTGGCAAAGGTCAAACAAGTAAAGAAATCTGGATTTTGAAAAGGCGAGTGCCAATCCCACACAGTGTCATCTTCTGTGTGAATGTATGCAGGGCCGGTTCCGGGGCTTCTGGTGTGTGGCTTCATACAGGGGGCGTGCATTTACGCCCCCTGTACAGACTGGAATGATGCGCGGTGCGCGATGACATCATCGCGCACCGCACAGTAAAGGACCTCTCCACGAAGGGAAACTAGACGCGTACGCGTCTAGTTTCCCTTCCCAGAGGAAGGCGGCGCCCCGGGCAAAAGTCCTGCTTGCCCGTGGCAAGATCCGCTACTGAATGTATGCCATGAAGTGTGTATGTCAGTAAGTGTGTCAGTGTGTGTTTTTGTGTCAGTAAGTGTGTTAGTGTGTGCATGTCAGTAGGTTTGTGTGTCAGTAAGAGGTATCAGCCAATAAGTGGTGTCTATGTCAGACAGTCAGTCAGTCAGTCAGTCGTATCTGTGTGAATAAGTGTGTTGTGTGTGTCAGTAAGGGGTATCTGTGTTAGTAAGTTTTCTCTGTCAGTAAGGTGTGCCTGTAGATATGTATGATAATGTGTCAGTAAATAGTGTCAGTAGGGGATATCTGTCAGTAAGTGGACTCTGTGTCAATAAGTGTGTGTTTCAGTAAGTGTTTGTGTCAGTAAGGGTTGTCAGTAAATGTTTGTATCAGTAACTTGTATCTGTATCACTAAGGGGTGGCTCTAAGTATGCATATGCCAGTAAGTGGTGTGTAAGTAAGGTGTGTTTGTCTGTGTCAGTAAGGGTGTCTGTCAGTAAGCGGTGTCTGTGTCATTAAGTGTATGTGTGTCAGTGTTTGTATCAGTAAGATGCGTCTGTGACATGTCAGTAAGTGGTATCTGTCAGTAAGAGGTGTCCATGTCAGTAAGGCAGTGTGTGTGTGCAGCTATGGGGGCAGTATGTATGTGTTCAGCTATGGGGGCAGTATGTGTGTGTGTGTGTGTGTGTGTGTGTGTGTGTGTGTGTGTGTGTGAAACTGCATTCAATCGAGGGAGGGGGGACCTACACTGATGGTCTAAATCTGGCTCTGGATGTGGGTACAGCGAATTGCTGTAGTGGGAGGAGCAGGCACACACATAATGGACATTACCAGGGGGGTAGTTCTGATAAGAGGGCCCCCCTATCTAAAGTACCCCAGGCCCCCTGAAGGCTTAATCCGGCCCTGGCTGTGGAGGGCGGCTGCTCGGGCACACGCCCGTCAAGTTAAGGAGATTCAACTGAGGAAGCACAAGGGAACTCTCATCTGGGGACAACAACTGCAGGGAGAACACATTTTCAGATGAATGTGGGAGGGCAGAAGGCTGCCTAATACTGAAGCACCCCCAAACAACAAACCAAATGCAACAACTAGTGCAAGCATTCCTGGGGGAAGGCCTGCAGCAGATGGATCCAATAACAGCTCCAGAGTTGCTCTACAAGACAAGTAAAAGGGTGTGAGCCCTGCAGCACCACCTGTACTTTGCATACACACATATAGGACAGCATCTCTTATATGCCCCAGGGTCAATAAAATAGTATCCTTATCTAGGGTATCCATCCCCTCAGATAAGGTATCCGTCCATGCTGCTACAGCACTACACACCCAGGCCGACGCAATTGCCGGTCTGAGTAAGGTAGCCGAATGTGTATAAATGGACTTCAGGGTTATCTCCTGTTTGCGGTCAGCAGACTCTTTGAGGGTAGCCGTATCCTGGGACGGGAGGGCTACCTTCTTGGATAAGCGTGTTAATGCTTTGTCCACCCTAGGGGAGGATTCCCATCTTAACCTATCCATTGATGGGAAAGGATACGCCATAAGAATCCTTTTGGAAATCTGTAGTCTTTTATCTGGAGATTCCCAGGCTTTTTCACATAACTCGTGTGAGGGGAAAAGGTTACCTCAGGCTTCTTTCCCTTGTACATATGTACCCTCTTGTCAGGGACAGGGGGTTCCTCTGTGATGTGCAAAACATCTTTTATTGCCATAATCCTATATCGAATGGATTTTGCCAATTTTGGCTGTAACTTTGCATCATCGTAATCGACACTGGAGTCAGAATCCGTGTCAGTATCTGTGTCAACAATCTGGGATAGTGGGCGCTTATGAGACCCTGACAGTCCCTGCGACATAGGATCAGGCATGGGTTCAGACCCTGACTGTCCCGAAGCTTCAGCCTTGTCTAATCTTTTGTGCACTGAGTTTACACTAGCATTTAAAACATTCCACATATCCATCCAATCAGCTGTCGCAGAGACACCACATTAATTTGCTCCCGCTCCTCTCTAATATAGCCTTCTTCCTCAGACATGTCGACACACATGTACCGACACACCACACACACAGGGAATGCTTTTTCTGAAAACAGTTTTTCCCCACAAGGCCCTTTGGAGAGACAGAGAGAGAGTATGCCAGCACACACCCCAGCGCTATATAACCCAGGAATAACACAGTAACTTAATGTTTGCCCAGTAGTGCTGCTGTATGTAATTTGCGCCGAATTATGTGCCCCCCCCCCCTCTTTTCAACCCTCTTGTCTACCGTGGTTTCAGCAGGGGAGAGTCTGGGGAGCTGCCTCAGCGGTGCTGTGGAGAAAAAATGGCGCTGGTGAGTGCTGAGGGAGAAGCCCCGCCCCCTCGGCGGCGGGCTTCTGTCCCGCTTAAACTGTAAAATTGGCGGGGGCTCATACATATATACAGTGCCCAGCTGTATATATGTTATATTTTTTCCAAAAAGAGGTTTATATTGCTGCCCAGGGTGCCCCCCCCTGCGCCCTGCACCCTTACAGTGACCGGAGTATGTGAGGTGTATGGGAGCAATGGCGCACAGCTGCAGTGCTGTGCGTTACTTCAGTGAAGATCATGAAGTCTTCTGCCACCGCTGAAGTCTCTTTTCTCATACTCACCCGGCTTCTATCTTCTGGCTCTGCGAGGGGGACGGCGGTGCGGCTCTGGGACGGACGGCGAGGGTGAGATCCTGCGTACCAATCCCGCTGGAGCTAATGGTGTCCAGTAACCTAAGAAGCAGGACCTTGCAACTCAGAGAGTAGGGCTGCTTCTCTCCCCTCAGTCCCTCGATGCAGGGAGTCTGTTGCCAGCAGTGCTCCCTGAAAATTAAAAACCAAACAAAATACTTTCTGTCAGAAAGCTCAGGAGAGCTCCTGAAAAGCACACAGTTTCCACTGGGCACAGTATCAAACTGAGGTATGGAGGAGGGGCATAGAGGGAGGAGCCACTGCACACCCAGAACTAAAGTCTTTCTTAAAGTGCCCATGTCTCCTGCGGAGCCCGTCTATCCCCATGGTCCTTACGGAGTCCCCAGCATCCTCTAGGACGTTAGAGAAACTAGGATTTTAATACCTACCGGTAAATCCTTTTCTCTTAGTCCGTAGAGGATGCTGGGCACCCGTCCCAGTGCGTACTGTGTCTGCAGTTATTAAATGGCCCTTAAATCCAGAACATTTATGTGGAGACAACTTTCCCGACTTGACCATCTTCCTTGGATGTTTTCCCCCTGTGTGACTGCTCCCCAGCCTCGGAGGGTTGCATCCGTGGTCCCTAGGATCCAGTCCTGGATCCCGAACCATCGCCCCTCTAGGAGGTGAGAACTGTGCAGCCGCCAATGGAGTGATATTCTGGTCTTGGAAGACAGGATTATCCTCCGGTGCATGTGTAGGTGGGATCCGGACCACTTGTCCAACAGGTCCCACTGGAACACTCTAGCATGGAACCTGCCAAACTGAATGGCCTCGTAGGCCGCAACCATCTTCCCCAGCAACCGAATGCATTGATGGATTAACACTCTTGCTGGTTTCAGAATTTGTTTGACCAGACTCTGGATCTCCATAGCCTTTCCACTGGAAGAAAACCTCTTCTGTGTCCAGTATCACTCCCAAAAACAACAACCGCGTCATTGGGACCAACTGCGATTTTGGCAAGTTTAGGAGCCAACCATGTTGTTGAAGAACTGTCAGGGAGAGTGCAATGTTTTGCACCAACTGGTCCCTGGATCTCGCCTTTATCAAGAGATCATCCAAGTACGGGATAATTGTGACTCCTTGCTTGCGAAGGAGAACCATCATTTCCGCCATCACCCTGGTGAAAATCCTCGGAGCCGTGGACAGACCAAACGGCAACGTCTGAAATTGGTAATGACAATCCTGAATTGCAAACCTCAGGTAGCTTGATGCAGTGGCTAAACGGAACATGTAAGTAGGCATCCTTATGTCTACCAAAACCATGAAATCTCCTTCCTCCGGACTGGAGATTCCTACCCTGAGAGATTCCATCTTGAAATTTAATTTCTTTAGGTAGAAATTGAGGGATTTCAGATTTCAGATTGGTCTGACTGAGCCTTCCGGCTTCGGGACCACGAAGAGGCTTGAATAAAAGCCTTCTCCCTGCTGACTAAGGCCGATTTGAACAATCGGTGAGGGGGAACGTCTTGAAACCCCAGTTTGTACCCTTGGGACACTATTTGTAAAACCCACGAGTCCAGGTCCAAATTAATCCAGAACTGACTGAAGTGTTTTAGACGTGTCCCCACTGGTGTGGGCTCCTGCAAGAGAGCCCCAGCGTCATGCAGTGGATTTGGCAGAAGCAGAGGACGATCTCTGCTCCTGCGATCTTGAAGAGGCTACAGACCTCTTCCCTCTTCTCCTTCCTCTACCTGCAAAGAAAGGGGAATCTTAACTTCTTGCATATCTATTGGGCCAAAATGACTGCGTTAGATAATGATGCGTCTTCATCCGTTGAGAGGGAACATAGGGCAAGAAGGTTGACTTACCTGCGGGAGCTGCCGAGATCAAATTAACTAGGCCGTCGCCAAACAAGGCTTCACCTTCATAGGGAAGAGACTCCCTTTCTTCTTGGAGTCAGCATCAGCATTCCCTTGGTGAATCCACAATGCCCTCCTATCCGAGACTGCCATGAAATTGGCCCGTGAACTCAAGAGTCCTATATCCCTTGCAGTCGTAAGTATGCTGCAGTGTCCTTGATATGATCCAACGTAAGGAGCATCCCATGTCTCCAGGATATCTATATCGGATGACAAGGTATTCGACCAATTCTTGAATACTACTACTCACCCATGCGCATGTAATGGCAGGTCTAAGTAATGTACCCGTGGTTACATAACTAGAAATAATGTAGCTTCCTGCATACGATCCGCTGGATTTGTGACAGGGCCCCGTGCAGAACAGGGGGTGATTCCCACTTTATTCTGTCCGCAGCAGGAAATGAATAAACAACCGGAAACCTTTTGGGGATTTGAAACCATCTTGTCGAGCTGGCCCAGACTTTCTCAAACAGAGATGGAGGAACGTTACATCAGCTTTCATTATATATCTATATATACATACATATAGACCCCTTTGTCAGGAACAGCAGGGTCCTCAGTGATGTTAATATGTCCTTAATATCCACAATCATGTACTGAATGCTCCTTGCCAATATTGGATCTAATCAGGAAATATTATGGTCGACATAGGAATCAGTATCTGAGTCAGTATCAGTGTGTAGTAACTGGGCAAAATAACATTTTTGCGGGGCCTGAGGGAAAAGAAGCATAGCCATGAACATCACATCTTTTCTCTACGTCTGTGTCTGGGACACAGATTTATCCAACCTCACTCTGATATTACTGAAACTTTCACCCAGTCAGTTATTGGTGGTGCCAACAGGGCCACCATCATATGTCTGCATTCCTAATATAGTTTCCTCTTGGGAAAAACATTCAGCCACCGACATGTTGACACACATGTACCAAGTACCCACAGACACATCGGCTTATGGGGGATAGACCTACAGTAAATCTGTCAGAGGGACAGATGGGATTTTTCAGCTCACAACCCAGCGTCAAAAGTACACAGTCTGGGAAATAATAAACTCTATAGTGATAGACTTGTAACGCTCTATAGATGTGCTGGTGAGGTGAGGAAGAAGCCCCGCCGCTGTAATGGCACGCTTCTGTCCCGCTCAGAAACAAATAATTAATTACGCTGGTGGGGTAAGGACAGTGCCCAGGCACTAATGTCCACTTTTGCCAGCCTTTTGTGAGGAATTTATGCTGCCCAGGGTGCCCCCCCCCCCCCAACGCCCTGCACCCTGCAGTGCCTGTGTTTGTGTGGGAGCATGGCGCACAGCATTCCGCTCGCTGCGTGGTACCTCAGAATGCCATCTGTTCTTCTGCTACTCGCCTGTCTTCTGACTTCTGGCTCTGTAAGGGGGTGACGGCAGGCTACGGGAGTGGGCATCTAGGCGTACCCAGCGATCAGCACCCTCAGGAGCTAATGGTGTCCTGTCAGCCAGAAGTAGAGCCATTGAACTCACTAGAAGTTGGTCATACTTCTCTCCCCTAAGTCCCACGAAGCAGCCTCCCTGAAAATAAGAAAAACTAACATAAGTCTTTTCAGAGAAACTCAGTAGAGCTCCCCTGTAGTGCATCCAGTCTCACTGGGCACAATTCTAAAACTGGAGTCTGGAGGAGGGGCATAGAGGGAGGAGACAGTTTACACCCTTTGAAAGTCTTAAAGTGCCCATGTCTCCTGCGGATCCCGTCTATACCCCATGGTTCTTAATGTGATCCCAGCATCCTCTAGGACGTATTAGAAAACAAATAACGCACACACGAGGAGGAGAGAACAAAGGAAGCTATAAGGAGGGGAGGGGAGGGGAGGGGAGGGGGGGGGGGGAAGGTAAGGTAGTAAAGGCATATTGGATAAACTACAACCTTATACATATTCATTAATGTACCAGTAGTTAGAAGTAGAAGAGCTCTAACAGAAACCACAAAGCTTATCTAAAGCCACACCACACTGGATATGCCCAATCTCATTTGATCTTTGAAGCAAAGCAGTATTGGACTTTGTTACTACCAAGCAGTCTCCCATCCATGTATTATCAGATTCTTTAGGTGTTTTTAAACTACCAACACCCTTTTCTTGGTACATTTAATTTTTACACGTATTCTTTTATGTACCAGAAGTTAGAAGTAGAAAAGCTCTAACAGAAACCACCAGCTCATCTACAGCCACAGCACACTGGATTTGCCCAATCTCTCCTGATCATAGAAGCTGAGCAGTATTGGTCCTGGTTTTAGTACTTGGATGGGAGACCACCAGGAAATACCAGGAGCTGTGTGTATTTTTACAATACCAACACCGTTCTCTTGATGCATTCCATTTTGAAACATTGGGGCAGATCTATTAAGCCTGGTGAACTGATAAAGTGCAAGGTGATAAAGTACCAGCCAGTCAGCTCCTAACTGTCATTTTTCAAACCCAGCCTGTGACATGGCAATTAGGAGCTGATTGGCTGGTACTTTATCACCATGCAAATTATCATTCCACCAGGTTTAATAAATCGGCCGCTTATTCATTTATGTACTAGTAGTTAGAAGTAGAAGAACTCTAACAGAAACCACTAAGCTCATCTACAGCCACACCACACTGTATATGCCCAATATCACCTGATCTTAGGCCTGGTTTGTTCTTGGATGTGAGACCACCTGGGAATACCAGGTGCTGTAGGTAGTTTTATACTACCAACACCGTTCTCTTGATGCATTCTATTTTGAAACTTATTCATTGATGTAGAAGTTAGAAACAGCAAAAATCATCTACAGCCGCATCACACTGAATATGTCCAATCTCATCTGATGTTGGAAGCTAAGCAGTGTTGTGCCTGGTTAGTTTTTGGATTTCAGGTCCTGCCTTCTGGTTTGGCCACGGCACCTCGGAAATTCACCAAGGTCATGGCCGTGATGACGACCCTTCACCATCGGTGGACCAGGGAGGAATCTCTCCTCCCGATAAACATTCTGGAATTGCGGGCAGTGTTCAATTCATTGATACTGGCCCTGCCTCTAGTACAGAACAGGCCTGTTCAAGTACAATCGGACAACGCCACCACGGTAGTGTACACAAATCATCAAGTCGGCACTCGAAACTGCATGGCAAAGCTGGAAGTATAAAAAAATCCTCAGTTGGGTAGAACGTCATCTGCCAGCAATATCGGCAGTGTTCATTCCC
Organism: Pseudophryne corroboree; assembly: GCF_028390025.1. Taxonomy (NCBI): domain Eukaryota; kingdom Metazoa; phylum Chordata; class Amphibia; order Anura; family Myobatrachidae; genus Pseudophryne; species Pseudophryne corroboree. The sequence continues at coordinate 141,964,433 of NC_086446.1, forward strand.
GGAGTCCTCAACTGGGAAGCGGATTTCCTCAGTCGTCAGGACGTTCACGCTGGAGAGTGGAGAGGCTGCAGCAGAAATATCTGCACTGGTGTCAGTAGGTGACTGAGGCAGGGATGACTGGGAGATAGTGGGTGACTGAAGCATGTATGAGTGGGATATAGTGGGTGACTGAAGCCGGGGTGACTGGGAGATAGTGGGTGACTGATGCAGGGGTGACAGTGATAGTGGGTGACTTAGGCAGGGGTGACAGGGAGATAGTGGGTTACTGAGGGAGGGGTGATAGGAAGGGGTTGGGTAAGTATGGGAAGAAAGTGGGTGACAGGGATAATAAATGAATAAGGCAGGGATGATAGGGAGATAGTGGATGACTGTGGCAGGGGTGACAGGGACAGTAAGAGACTGAGGCAGGGGTGACAGGGATAGTGGGTGACTGAGGCAGGGGTCGCAGGTATAGTGGTTGACTGAGGCAGCGGTGACTGGGAGATAGTGGGTAACTGAGGCAGGGGTGACAGGGAAAGTGTGTGACTCAGGCAGGGGTGATAGGGAGATAGTGGGCAGCATATCTCTGCCTCACTGCAGCAGCACATTCCTGATTCACTGACAGCAGCACATCCCTGCAACGTTGACAGCAACACATCCCTGCAACATTGACGGCAGCACATCCCTGCCTCATTGACGGCAGCACATCCCTGCCTCACTTATAGCAGCACATCCCTGCCTCGCTGACAGCAGCACATCACTGCCTCGCTGACAGCAGCACATCACTGCTTCACTGACAGCAGCACATCACTGCTTCACTGACAGCAGAACATCCCTGCCTCACTGGCAGCAGCACATCCCTGCTTTACTGACAGCTGTATATAGGGCCTAATTAAGACCTGATCCCTGCTGTGCATATTCACACAACAGGAGATCAGGTCTGAAGTGCGTGTGTGCTGGTGCCACAGTGCACCGGCACATGCCAGAGATGCGATCAGCATCTCTGCCCAGTGAGCGCCTCTGCCTGATTGACAGGTAGAGGCGGTCACTGGGCAGGAGGAGTCGGGCCAGCGGCGTTGTGCCGCCATTTTGGGGGCACAGTCAGGACAACGCAGACATGACCGGACCGTATGGGGGCGGGGCCGTGACGGCTGTGTGACCCGGACAGCAACGGGCCTTATTTACTAAAATCTCAGATAAATTTTATGGCATTTATGTGCAGTCTAGTTTGCACAGTTGATAGAGTGTTGATCTTGCACTATCAATGTAAGCCTCACATAGGTTTGATACACATGTAAGTTTGTTTTTATTTTACTACATTGTGGTTTGTGGCTCTATACCATGTAATGCATGTCTTTTAACAGTAGTCAAGTCTTCCAATGTGCTTGTTAGTGAAACCCAATACATAGCTTTATTTTATTTTGTTTCTTCAAATATTACATAGTAACATAGTAACATAGTAACATAGTATCTGAGGTTGAAAAAAGACAATTGTCCATCGAGTTCAACCTATTTGTGGTGTCCTATGCATGATGATTTTACTAAAATTTCTGACTGATGCTGCTGTCAGCCATTACATTTTATCCCTATTTATAGTAACTATAATGCATGACTATGCACCATACCCCTGGATATCCTTATCCAATAGGAATTTATCTAACCCATTCTTAAAGGTGTTGACAGATTCCGCCATTACAACTCCCTCGGGCAGGGAATTCCAAACACGTATTGTCCTTACCGTGAAAAAGCCTTTACGCTGTATTGTGCGGAATCTCCTCTCCTCTAACCTGAGCGAGTGTCCACGAGTCCTCTGTGTTGATCTAACCAGAAACAGGTCCCGCGCAAGCTCTGTGTATTGTCCCCTTATATATTTGTAGATGTTGATCATATCCCCTCTTAGTCTCCGCTTTTCCAATGTAAACATGCCTAGTCTTTCAAGCCTTTCCTTGTATTCCATCATCTCCATGCCCTTAATTAGTTTGGTCGCCCTCCTCTGTACCTTTTCAAGCTCCAGGATATCCTTTTTGTAGTACGGTGCCCAGAACTGTACACAGTATTCAAGGTGTGGCCTCACTAGTGATTTATATAACGGGAGTATAATACTCTCGTCCCTAGCATCAATACCCCGTTTTATGCATGCTAATATCTTATTAGCCTTCTTTGCTGCAGTCCTACTTTGGGTACTACTGCTTAGCTTGCTATCTATGAGGACACCTAAGTCCTTTTCCAGTACAGAATCCCCTAATTTTACCCCATTTAGTAGGTAGGCATATGTCTTATAACTTTTTTTTTCAATATATAAACATTTTTATTATAAGATTTTCAATGACACAAGTACATCCAAGTTGCAGATTATGGATTGTGAAGGACAAATCAACCATATAAACAATTTAAGCAATTTAAATTGCATGCAGGTAGTAGAATATCAAACTCCTTGGATGAAAGTTGGTCGTAATAAACTAGGATAGAAAAGAATAAAGTAGAAAATAAGATTTTAAACCTACCGGTAAATCTTTTTCTCGTAGTCCGTAGAGGATGCTGGGGACTCCGTAAGGACCATGGGGATAGACGGGCTCCGCAGGAGACATGGGCACTTTAAGAAAGACTTTAGTTCTGGGTGTGCACTGGCTCCTCCCTCTATGCCCCTCTATGCCACAGTTAGAGAAACTGTGCCCAGAGGAGACTGACAGTATGAGGAAAGGATTTTGTTAATCCAGGGCAAGATTCATACCAGCCACACCAATCACACCGTATAACTTGTGATAAACTACCCAGTTATGAGTACGAAAAAACAACATACTGTAGCATCAGTGCAGGACCGATGCAACTATAACATAACCCTTATTGAAGCAATAACTATATACAAGTATTGCAGAAGTAGTCCGCACTTGGGACGGTCGCCCAGCATCCTCTACGGACTACGAGAAAAAGATTTACCGGTAGGTTTAAAATCTTATTTTCTCTAACGTCCTAGAGGATGCTGGGGACTCCGTAAGGACCATGGGGATTATACCAAAGCTCCAAAACGGGCGGGAGAGTGCGGATGACTCTGCAGCACCGATTGAGCAAACATGAGTTCCTCCTCAGCCAGGGTATCAAACTTATAGTATTTTGAAAAGGTGTTTGAACCTGACCAAGTAGCAGCTCGACACAGCTGTAGTGCCGAGACCCCTAGGGCAGCCGCCCAAGAACAGCCCACTTTCCTCGTGGAATGGGCCTAGACCGATTTCGGTAACTGCAATCCAGCCATAGAATGCGCTTGCTGAATCGTGTTACAAATCCAGCGAGCAATAGCCTGCTTTGAAGCAGGGGCACCAATCTTGTTGGTTGCATACAGGACAAACAGCGCTTCAGTTTTCCTGACTCTAGCCGTCCTGGCCACGTAAATTTTCAAAGCCCTGACCACATCAAGTAACTCGGAATCCTCCAAGTCACGCGTAGCCAAAGGCACCACAATAGGTTGGTTCATATGAAAAGATGAGACCACTTTTGGTAGGAATTGAGGACGGGTCCGCAATTCCGCTCTATCCACATGGTACACCAAATATGGGCTTTTATGTGACAAAGCCGCTAATTCCGACACTCGCCTAGCCGAAGCCAAGGCTAATAACATGACCACCTTCCATGTGAGATATTTTAACTCCACCGTTTTAAGTGGTTCAAACCAGTGTGATTTTAGAAAACTTAACACCACGTTAAGGTCCCAAGGTGCCACCGGAGGCACAAAAGGAGGCTGAATATGCAGCACTCCTTTTACAAAAGTCTGAACTTCTGGAAGAGAAACCAATTCTTTTTGAAAGAAAATGGATAAGGCCGAAATCTGGACCTTAATAGAGCCTAATTTTAGGCCCAAATTCACTCCAGTTTGTAGGAAGTGAAGGAAACGGCCCAGATGGAATTCTTCCGTAGGAGCATTCCTGGCCTCACACCAAGAAACATAATTTCGCCATATACGGTGTAATGTTTTGACGTTACATCCTTCCTAGCCTTTATCAGCGTAGGGATGACCTCAACCGGAATGCCTTTCACTGCTAGGATCCGGCATTCAACCGCCATGCCGTCAAACGCAGCCGCGGTAAGTCTTGGAACAGACAGGGCCCCTGATGCAACAGGTCCTGTCTTAGAGGAAGAGGCCACGGATCTTCTGTGAGCATTTCCTGCAGATCCGGATACCAGGTCCTCCGTGGCCAATCTGGAACAATGAGGATTGTTCTCACTCCTCTTTGTCTTATTATCCTTAACACCTTGGGTATGAGAGGAAGAGGAGGAAATACATAGACCGGCTGGAACACCCACGGTGTCACTAGGGTGTCTACAGCTACTGCCTGAGGGTCTCTTGACCTTGCGCAATACCTCTGTAGCTTTTTGTTGAGCCGGGACGCCATCATGTCTATCTGTGGCAGTTCCCACCGACTTGTAATCTGTGCAAAGACTTCCTGATGAAGTCCCCACTCTCCCGGATGTAGGTCGTGTCTGCTGAGGAAGTCTGCTTCCCAGTTGTCCACTCCCAGAATGAACACTGCTGACAGTGCGCTTGCGTGATTCTCCACCCAGCGAAGAATTCTGGTGGCTTGTGCCATCGCCACTCTGCTCCTTGTGCCGCCTTGGCGGTTTACATGAGCCACTGCGGTGACGTTGTCTGACTGGATCAGAACCGGTTGGTCGCGAAGTAAGGTCTCCGCTTGACGTAGGGCATTGTATATGGCCCCTAGTTTCAGGATGTTGATGTGAAGACAAGTCTCTTGACTTGACCAAAGACCTTGGATATTTCTTCCCTGTGTGACTGCTCCCCAACCTTGGAGGCTTGCCTCTGTGGTCACCAGGATCCAGTCCTGAATGCCGAATCTGCGTCACTCGAGAAGGTGAGCACTCTGCAGCCACCACAGGAGTGATACCCTGACCCTGGGGGACAGGGTGATCAACCAATGCATCTGCAAATGTGACCCAGACCACTTGTCCAGTAGGTCCCATTGGAAAGTCCTCGCATGGAACCTGCCGAATGGAATGGCTTCGTATGATGCCACCATCTTTCCCAGGACTCGAGTGCAGTGATGCACTGACACAAGTTTTGGTTTCAATAGGTTCCTGACAAGAGTCATGAGTTCCTGGGCCTTTCCTATCGGGAGATAAACTCTCTTCTGGTCTGTGTCCAGAATCATGCCCAAGAAAGACAGACGAGTCGTAGAAACCAACTGCGACTTTGGGATATTGAAAATCCAGCCGTGTTGCTGTAACACTTTCAGTGAAAGTGATACGCTGTTCAGCAACTGCTCTCTTGATCTCGCTTTTATGAGATCGCTCAAGTACGGGATAATTGTGACACCTTGCTTACGCAGGAGAACCATCATTTCCGCCATTACCTTGGTGAAAATTCTCTGGGCCGTGGAGAGACCAAACAGCAACGTCTGAAATTGGCAATGACTGTCCTGTACCGCAAATCTGAGGTACGCCTGATAAGATGGATAAATGGGGACATGAAGGTATGCATCCTGTACACAAATGCGGACAACAGGTGTCAAGCCGTGTGTTGCCTTTGTCAAGCTGTAATAAGTAGGGGTAAGGACGTTAACCACCTCAGAACATCCTCCCTTATACGTCGTCTGCAGCGCATTAATCATTAGTCAGTGACAAGTTCAAAAACTTTGGATGACAGCGGAAGCAGTCCACTGACCACTAAATCCCTTCCTCTTGTAACCAAGCTCCTGCAAACCACACCACCAACTCCCTCAGTGTCAATTTCCTCCTTAGACAGGAAAGCCAATAGTCCTGCAGGCCATGTCACTGGCAAGTCTGACGAGTCCTCTCCTGCCTGGGATTCCTCCGATGCATCCTTGAGTGTAACGCCTACTGCTGCTGGCGCTGCTGTTGTTGCTGCTGGGAGTCGATCGTCATCCCAGAGGGGAAGTCGGAAGACCACTTGTACTACTTCCAGTAGGCAATTGACTGTCCAACAGTCCTTTGCGAGGAAGATGAAATATCACAGCAGTCATCCTGCTGCAAAGCGGATAACTCAGGTCTTGTCAGCCTGGGTGGTGAGAAACGTGGTTCCGGTATCCATCGTTAATTCAGAGGCAACTAGAGACTTGATTGAGGTACTGTGTCCCCGGTACCAAATGCCATCTAGGTTCCATTTCTCTAGGCAGGCGATACCGAAAATGTACACAGACCTCAGAAAAAGAGTCACCAGTGTCCTAAAAAATGCAGTTGTACCCAAGGTCCACTAGTCCACATGTCCGTGGTTAAGTGGAGCCGGGCAGACTCAGGACTATATGACTGTGACAGCCCACTGGGTAGATGTATTGCCTCCCGCAGCAAGAACAGCAGCGGCGGCACCAGTAGCAGCATCTCGCAAATGCCAACTCGTTCCTAGGCAGACTACGCTTTGTATCACCGCTTTCCATAAGAGGCACACAGCTGACAACCTCTTACGGAAACTGAGGAACATCATCGCAGAATGGCTTACCCCAATTGGACTCTCCTGGGGATTTGTGACATCGGACAATGCCACCAATATTGTGCGTGCATTACATCTGGGCAAATTCCAGCACGTCCCATGTTTTGCACATACATTGAATTTGGTGGTGCAGAATTATTTAAAAAAACGACTGTGGCGTGCAAGAGATGCTGTCGGTGGCCCGAAGAATTGCGGGCCACTTTCTGCATTCAGCCACCGCGTGCCGAAGACTGGAGCACCACCAAACATTCCTGAACCTGCCCTGCCATCCTCTGAAGCAAGAGGTGGTAACGAGGTGGAATTCAACCCTCTATATGCTTCAGAGGATGGAGGAGCAGCAAAAGGCCATTCAAGCCTATACATCTACCCACGATATAGACAAAGGAGGGGGAATGCACCTGACTCAAGCGCAGTGGAGAATGATTTCAACGTTGTGTAAGGTTCTGCAACCCTTTGAACTTGCCACACGTGAAGTCAGTTCAGACACTGCCAGCCTGAGTCAGGTCATTCCCCTCATCAGGCTTTTGCAGAAGAAGCTGGAGACATTGAAGGAGGAGCTAAAACAGAGCGATTCCGCTAGGCATGTGGGACTTGTGGATGGAGCCCTTAATTCGCTTAACCAGGATTCAATCTGTTGAAATCAGAGCAATACATTTTGGCCACCGTGCTCGATCCTAGATTTAAAACCTACATTGTAGCTCTCTTTCCGGCAGACACAAGTCTGCAGAGGTTCAAAGACCTGCTGGTGAGAAAATGGTCAAGTCAAGCGGAACGTGACCCGTCAACAGCTCCTCCTTCACATTCTCCCGCAACTGGGGGTGCAAGGAAAAGGCTAAGAATTCCGAGCCCACCCACTGGCGGTGATGCAGGGCAGTCTGGAGTGAGTGCTGACATCTGGTCCGGACTGAAGGACCTGGCAACGATTACTGACATGTCGTCTATTGTCACTACATATGATTCTGTCACCTTTGAAAGAATGGTGGAGGATTATATGAGTGACCGCATCCAGGTAGGCACGTATGTATGTATACTGGCAGGAAAAAGAGGCAATTTGGAGGCCCTTGCACAAACTGGCTTTATTCTACCTAAGTTGCCCTCCCTCCAGTGTGTACTCCAGAAGAGTGTTTAGTGCAGCCGCTCACCTTGTCAGCAATCGGCGTACGAGGTTACTTCCAGAAAATGTGGAGAAGATGATGATCATCAAAATGAATTATAATCAATTCCTCCGTGGAGACATTTACCAGCAATTGCCTCCAGAAAGTACACAGGGATCTGAGATGGTGGATTCCAGTGGGGACGAATTAATAATATGTGAGGGGGGGCGATGTACACAGTGAAAGGGGTGAGGAATCGGAGGATGATGAGGTGGACATCTTGCCTCTGTAGAGCCAGTTTGTGCAAGGAGAGATTGATTGCTTCTTTTTTGGTGGGGGCCGAAACCAACCAGTCATTTCAGTCAGCCGTGTGGCAGACCCTGTTGCTGAAATGATGGGTTCGTCAATGTTTTTCTTTTCAATCTAAGCCCCTGCAGTTTTCTGTAAGAATCTGCTTCGCTATGATGATCAACAAGTCACAAGGGCAAACACTCAGGGCTGGAGGCGTAGATCTTAGGACCAGCTGCTACAAGCATGGCAAAGGTGTCACTATCATTGGTGACACCCAGAGAGGCAGCGAGGGAGATTGTAATGCAGTGCGCGCAGATAAGCAGCGCAATGGTAAAAAGGAGGCATGGTCTCATAGGTAGGGGTGTGGCCTGTTTTCCTGAATCTCCATTTTGTTGCTCCGGGTATCCCGGGGGTTGAGTGCTGCACCCGGGGACTAGTGTGTGAGTGGTGCTGGCTCCTGCACAGTGACAGAAACTGGGTGTTGCACGTAATGTTACAGTGAAACACCCATATTCTGTCACTGAAGAGGAGCCGGCACTTTGGTGTCACCCCCCTTGGCGGGTGACACTCGGGTGTGGGCCGCAACCCCGTTGTGATGCCACTGACCCATGGGAAGCTTTACGTGGCTTACCCATGTGTTAGTAGCCCCAAGCATCTTTTGTGTTAGTCCCTGAAGAAAAACTTCAAATATTTACAAATACATTTTGTAATCAATGGGCCTAATTCAGTAAGGATTGCAAATTCTGCTAAGTAACAGAATTTGCAATCCTTTGGTTCGCATGCTGGGGCCACCCAGCATGCCGCCTCCCTTCTTGACCACGCTGAAATTGCAGTCTCAGTGCAGTTCAGCGTGATCATAAAAAATGGGTTAGCCTCCTGTTGGTGCAGACTGTATGTGTGCGCAGGAAGCCGCCACCATTTTTGTGATCGCAGCTGCTGAATGTGATGTCATGCAGCAGCTCTGACCACGCCTCCTGTTTCTCCGATGCCGACCCCATTTTGTAGCCCTGCCCATGCACCGCTCCATCTCCGACTTGGAAATGGATTGTTGCTGACCCCCCCCCCAGCACCAATTGACAGTCAGAAGCGATCGCATTATCTGCGGGGTGCCGCAGAAAATGCAGGCGCATGCGTATGCTCTTAGCAATTTTTGCAGTTGGATTGCTTATTGCGATTGCAATCCAACCTGAATCAGGCTCTATTACCTATCACAATGTACTGCGGGTAGTACAAAATGGGGTTAATATAAGAGAAAACCCCCCCAGAGCTGTGCTCCTTAACTGTCCCTGGTGGCTAGTGGAGCGGCTGCCCAGTAATCAGTGTCCACGCTAGTGCGCACATGGCCCACCCCCTACAGCCACGCTGGATCACGGTATAGTGTGGGCACAGAAGTCCCTTACCTCCCTTTCATCAGCGGCCTCGTGATCCCGGAGGGCGGTGTGTGTGTGACTGACCTTAGGAAGAAACCGGAGCCTCCGCTGCAGTGACCCAGCAACCAGGGCACGGGAGTATACTGCGCCGCTGGGAGTGATGGAGCTGCAGTAAAGATGTCTATTAGACCTAACCTGCTGCAGCCCTTGTAGATTCTTATAAAAAAAGTTCTTCTTTTCTTGTCAAAATTAATAGCTAAGAATAGGCTGCCTGAGGCAGCCCCCTGTTAAGTGGCCTGCTACTGAAGGCACCAACTACAAACTGAGCTCCCTGTTCATGGAAGCGAGGTTATAGAGCAGGGGGCGCTGAGCATCTTGGGAACAGTCAAAAGCTTTGAGCCTGTTGGTGCCTCAGATCAAGATCCTACTCTACACCCCAATGTGAATCCTTGTGGAGTCCAGTGTACCCCACAGAAGAAATTAATGTGTCACACCCATTGGCAGCAACATTAGAATAGCTGCTGATGGGCACAATTGAGAAAGGAAGGGGGGAAAACATTTGAATCCAGCACATATATGTAATTTGAATATGCAATTTGTACCTTCCTACTTTAAAATGTAATGGATGAACCTCACCCTGTGAGAACTATCTTCATGATCAAGAGATCTCATACGCAAGAAAAGCATGTGTTGGGATAGGGCTGTGGAGGGCGGCTGCTCGAGCACACCCCCGTCAAGTTAAGGAGATTCAACTGAGGAAGCACAAGGGAACTCTTGTCTGGGGACAACAACTGCAGGGAGACCACATCTTTTCAGATGAAAATGAGAGGGCAGAAGGCTGCCTAATACTGAAGCACCCTCAAACATCAAACCATATGCAACAGCTAGTACAAGCATTCCTGGGGAAAGGTCTGCAGCAGACGGATTTGCATACGGTGATGTCATCCAAGCAGTGGGCCAAAGTTGGCTGGAACCCTCATCTGCATATGAAAAGAGAAAAGGGGCGCTTGGATGACCCCTAGTTCGCATTGAACACCCCCCACCCTCCTTTGGTGTGGGGCTCATGTTGGCCATGCCCCAGCCCCTGAAGCATTCAAGCTGATTTCTTGCTGCAGCTGGGCACTGTAACAGCTCCAGAGCTGCTCTGTAAGGCAAATAAAAGGGTGTGGGCCCTGCAACACCACCTGTAGTTCGCATTGTGCGTTGGAAGGCACAAAGTAAGCAGACGGGAGAAGTCAGGATAGTGCGCAAGGGCATAGAAGGGAGGGGCTCAAGAAAAGAGAAGTGGAAACAGACAGCAAACTAGGCTGGAGAGAGACCTGAGACAATGAGATCTAAATTATACCAGAGCCAACCAGGGGAAAGCACAAATGCAGTCCCCCCCCCTACCACAAATTATGCAGTCGAGATTCCCACATTTGGGGAAATCACAGAGGTCAGCATACCCAGAATGCAATGAATGAACCTCACCCTGGGAAAACAATCTTCATGACCATGGTATCACCTAAGCAAAATAAGTATGATTTGAGATAGGGCTGGGGAGGGCCGCTGCTCAGGCACACCTCCGTCAAGTAAAGGAGATTCAACTGAGGCAGCACAAGGGAACTCTCATCTGGGGACAACAACTGCAGGGAGAACACATTTTCAGACGAATGTGTGAGGGCAGAAGGCTGCCTAATACTGAAGCACCCCCCAAACAACAAACCAAATGCAACAACTAGTGCAAGCATTCCTGGGGGAAGGCCTGCAGCAGATGGATTCGCATATGGTGATGTCATCCAAGCAATGGGTATAGTTGGCTGCAACCCTCGTCTGCATATGAAAAGAGAAAATGGTCACGCAGGGCATGGCGGCCTTTGTGGGGTTGCGCTTGGATGACCCCTAGATCGCTTTATACACCCCCATCAGTGTGGGGCTCATGTTGGCCATGCCCCAGCCCCTGAAGCATTCAAGCTGATTTCTTGCAGCAGCTGGACCCAGTAACAGCTCCAGAGTTGCTCTACAAGACAAGCAAAAGGGTGTGAGCCATGCAGCACCACCTGTAGTTTGCATACACACATATATAGGACATCATCTCTTATATGCCCCAGGGGCAATAAAATAGTATCCTTATCTAGGGTATCCGTCCATGCCGCTACAGCACTACACATACACACCCAGGCCGACGCAATTGCCGGTCTGAGTAAGGTACCTGAATGTGTATAAATGGACTTCAGGGTAATCTCCTGTTTGCGGTCAGCAGACTCTTTGAGGGTAGCCGTATCCTGGGACGGGAGGGCTAACTTCTTGGATAAGCGTGTTAATGCTTTGTCCACCCAAGGGGAGGATTCCCATCGTAACCTATCCGTTGATGGGAAAGGATACGCCATAAGAATCCTTTTGGAAATCTGCAGGAGATTCCCAAGCTTTTTCACATAACTCGTTCAGCTCGTGTGAGGGGAAAAGGTTACCTCAGGCTTCTTTCCCTTGTACATATGTACCCTCTTGTCAGGGATAGGGGGCTCCTCTGTGATGTGCAAAACATCTTTTATTGCCATAATCATATATCAAATGTATTTTGCCAATTTTGGCTGTAACTTTGCATCATCGTAATCGACACTGGAGTCAGAATCCGTGCCGGTATCTGTGTCAACAATCTGGATAGTGGGCACTTATGAGACCCTGACAGTCCCTGCGACATAGGATCAGGCATGGGTTGAGACCCTGACTGTCCCAAATCTTCAGCCTTGTCTAATCTTTTGTGCAATGAGTTTACACTAGCAATTAAAACATTCCACATATCCATCCAATCAGGTGTCGGCGGAGACACCACATTCATTTGCTCCCGCTCCTCTCTAATATAGCCTTCTTCCTCAGACATGTCGACACACGCGTACCGACACACCACACACACAGGGAATGCTTTTACTGAAGACATTTCCCCCACAAGGCCCTTTGGCAGAGCTGGCCCTAACCAATATGATGCCCTAGGCAAGATTTTGCCTGGTGCCCCCTAGCACCACCGCTGGTTCCGCCTCTGACCTTGCACCTCTTTCCCAGCACCATCAAACCTCACCCATAACAGTACTTATTTTGGTGTTTGTACCCCCTATATTTTAAACAGGAACAGTTCGCACATTTGGCGCACAGTCCAAAAAGGGGTGTGTTTTTGCTGGCAATGGGCATGTCCACACAATAGTACCCCCAATTAAAATTCCGCCACACAGTACTGCAATTTTATTCACATTTGATCACGTGATAGTGTCCATAATTCACATTACATCCCACAGTAGTATCACTTTACCTTATAAACGTTACTTCGTACAGTAGTGCTCCTTATTCACATTACATCACACTGAATTGCTCCTTATTTACATTACACCACACCCTATTGCTCTTTATTCACATTAGACAACACAGTAAATGCCCTTTATATACGCAACGCTACATATTAGAGCACCTTATACACATAATGCCACACATTAGTAATGCATTTATACACATAATTCCACACAGTAATGCCCCTTACACATATGAGACACATCATTAATGTCCTTATAAACATAATGCGTCTTACACATTATGACAACCTTTATTAATGCCCTTTTACACATAATGGCCCTCATTCCGAGTTGTTAGCTCGCAAGCTGCTTTTAGCAGCATTGCACACGCTAAGCCGCCGACTACTGGGAGTGAATCTTAGCTTATCAAAATTGCGAACGAAAGATTAGCAGAATTGCGAATAGACACTTCTTAGCAGTTTCTGAGTAGCTCCAGACTTACTCGACAACTGTGATCAGTTCAGTCAGTTTCGTTCCTGGTTTGACGTCACAAACACACCCAGCGTTCGCCCAGACACTCCCCCGTTTCTTCAGACACTCCCGCGTTTTACCCAGAAACGGCAGCGTTTTTTCACACACACCCATAAAACGGCCAGTATCCGCCCAGAAACACCCACTTCCTGTCAATCACACTACGATCAGCAGAACAAAGAAAAAACCTCGTAATGCCGTGAGTAAAATACCTAACTGCATAGCAAATTTACTTTGCGCAGTCGCAGAGCGAACATTGCGCATGCGCAATTAGCGGAAAATCGCTGCGACGCGAAGAAAATTACAGAGCGAACAACTCGGAATGACCACCCTTGCGCATGCGCAATTAGCGGAAAATCGCTGCGATGCGAAGAAAATTACCGAGCGAACAACTCGGAATGACCACCAATGTCCCTTACACATATGCCGCACATTATTAATGCCCTTATACACATAATGACACACATAGTGCCCCTTACACATATGTTGCACATTATTAATGCATTTTTACATGACACACATAATGCTCCTTACTCATATTCCGAACACTACTGCACAATCAACCCACTCACATGCACACAGCACTCACACTGCCACTAACACTGTGACCTCTGCCTCTGCTTGGATACAGATGTGTCCTCATAAATCTTGCCTCAATGCTAACGTTGGGGCACCTTTTTTTTATTAAAATGCATCTTATTTGCATTGCTATGTTGTTAGGATGCACACGCAGCTTCTGCTGATTAAAATGATATGCAGCACGCCTATATACTGTGTGAGACTGTGGCTGTATCTGCATATGAAATGCTACACACAGAATATAGGCATGCCGCATATCATTTTAATCAGCAGAAGTTGCTGATGCCCCTAGGCATATCAGATGCCCTAGGCAATTGCCTAGTTTGCCTATGCCTATGGCCGGCTCTGCCCTTTGGAGAGACAGAGAGAGAGTATGCCAGCACATACCCCAGCGCTATATAACCCAGGAATAGCACAGTAACTTAATGTTTGCACAGTAGCGCTGCTGTATGTAATTTGCGCCAAATTATGTGCCCCCCCCTCTCTTTTCAACCCTCTTGTCTACCGTGGTATAAGCAGGGGAGAGTCCGGGGAGCTTCCTCTCAGCTGTGCTGTGGAGAAAAAATGGCACTGGTGAGTGCTGAGGGAGAAGCCCCGCCCCCTCGGCGGCGGGCTTCTGTCCCGCTTAAACTGTACAATTGGCGGGGGCTCATACATATATACAGTGCCCAGCTGTATATATGTTATATTTCTGCCAAAAAGAGGTTTATATTGCAGCCCAGGGCGCCCCCCCTGCGCCCTGCACCCTTACAGTGACCGGAGTATGTGAGGTGTATGGGAGCAATGGCGCACAGCTGCAGTGCTGTGCGTTACCTCAATGAAGATCATGAAGTCCTCTGCCGCCTCTGAAGTCTTCTTTTCTTCTCATACTCACCCGGCTTCTATCTTCCGGCTCTGCGAGGGGGACGGCGGCGCGGCTCTGGGACGGACGGCGAGGGTGAGATCCTGCGTACCAATCCCTTTGGAGCTAATCCCTTTGGAGCTAATGGTGTCCAGTAGCTTAAGAAGCAGGACCTTGCAACTCGGAGAGTAGGGCTGCTTCTCTCCCCTCAGTCCCTCGATGCAGGGAGTCTGTTGCCAGCAGTGCTCCCTGAAAATTAAAAACCTAACAAAATACTTTGTCAGAAAGCTCAGGAGAGCTCCTGAAAAGCACCCAGTCTCCACTGGGCACAGTATCAAACTGAGGTATGGAGGAGGGGCATAGAGGGAGGAGCCAGTGCACACCCAGAACTAAAGTCTTTCTTAAAGTGCCCATGTCTCCTGCGGAGCCGTCTATCCCCATGGTCCTTACGGAGTCCCCAGCATCCTCTAGGACGTTAGAGAAAATAGGATTTTAATACCTACCGGTAAATCCTTTTCTCTTAGTCCGTAGAGGATGCTGGGCACCCGTCCCAGTGCGTACTGTGTCTGCAGTTATTAAATGGCCCTTAACTCCAGAACATTTATGTGGAGACAACTTTCCCGACTTGACCATCTTCCTTGGACGTTTTCCCCCTGTGTGACTGCTCCCCAGCCTCGGAGGGTTGCATCCATGGTCCCTAGGATCCAGTCCTGGATCCCGAACCTTCGCCCCTCTAGGAGGTGAGAACTGTGCAGCCACCAATGGAGTGAGATTCTGGTCTTGGAAGACAGGATTATCCTCCGGTGCGTGTGTAGGTGGGATCCGGACCACTTGTCCAACAGGTCCCACTGGAACACTCTGGCATGGAACCAGCCAAACTGAATGGGCTCGTAGGCCGCAACCATCTTACCCAGCAACCAAATGCATTGATGGATTAACACTCTTGCTGGTTTCAGAATTTGTTTGACCAGACTCTGGATCTCCAGAGCCTTTCCACTGGAAGAAAACCTCTTCTGTGTCCAGTATCACTCCCAAAAACAACAACCGCGTCATTGGGACCAACTGCGATTTTGGCAAGTTTAGGAGCCAACTATGTTGTTGAAGAACTGTCAGGGAGAGTGCAATGTTTTGCACTAACTGGTCCCTGGATTTCGCCTTTATCAAAAGATCATCCAAGTACGGGATAATTGTTACTCCTTGCTTGCGATCACCCTGGTGAAAATCCTCGGAGCCGTGGACAGACCAAACGGCAATGTCTGAAATTGGTAATGACAATACTGAATTGCAAACCTCAGGTAGCTTGATGCAGAGGCTAAATGGGAACATGTAAGTAGGCATCCTTTATGTCTACCAAAACCATGAAATCTCCTTCCTCCGGACTGGAGATCACTGCACTGAGAGATTCCATCTTGAAATTTAATTTCCTTAGGTAGAAATTGAGGGATTTCAGATTGGTCTGACTGAGCTGTCCGGCTTAGGGACCACGAAGAGGCTTGAAAAAAAACCTTCTCCCTGCTGACTAAAGCCGATTTGAACAATCGGTCAGGGGGAACGTCTTGAAACCCCAGTTTGTACCCTTGGGACACTATTTGTAAAACACACGAGTCCAGGTCCGAATGAATCCAGAACTGACTGAAGAGTTTTAGACGTGCCCCCACTGGTGCGGGCTCCTGCAAGAGAGCCCAAGCGTCATGCGGTGGATTTGGCAGAAGCAGAGGATGATCTCTGCTCCTGCGATCTTGAAGAGGATGCAGACCTCTTCCCTCTTCTCCTTCCTCTACCTGCAAAGAAAGGGGAATCTTAACTTCTTGCATATCTATTGGGCCGAAATGACTGCATCAGATAATGATGCGTCTTCATCCGTTGGGAGGGAACATAGGGCAAGAAGGTTGACTTACCTGCGGGAGCTGCCGAGATCAAATTAACTAGGCAGTCACCAAACAACGCTTCACCTTCATAGGGAAGAGACTCCCTTTCTTCTTGGAGTCAGCATCAGCATTCTCTTGGTGAATCCACAATGCCCTCCTATCCGAGACTGCCATGAAATTGGCCCGTGAACTCAAGAGTCCTATATCCCTTGCAGTCTCACGTAAGTATGCTGCAGTGTCCTTGATATGATACAACGTAAGGAGTATCCCATCTCTCCAAGGTATCTATATCGGATGACAAGGTATTCGACCAATTCTTGAATACTACTACTCACCCATGCACATGTAATGGCAGGTCTAAGTAATGTACCCTTGGTTACATAACTAGAAATAATGTAGCTTCCTGCATACGATCCGCTGGATTTGTGACAGGGCCCCGTGCAGAACAGGGGGTGACTCCCACTTTATTCTGTCCGCGGCGGGAAATGAATAAACAACCAGAATCCTTTTGGGGATTTGAAACCATCTTGTCGAGCTGGCCCAGACTTTCTCAAACAGAGATGGAGGAACGTTACATCAGCTTTCATTATATATCTATATATACATACATATAGACCCCTTTGTCAGGAACAGCAGGGTCTTCAGTAATTTTAATATGTCCTTAATATCCACAATCATGTACTGAATGCTCCTTGCCAATATTGGATCTAATCAGGAAACATTATGGTCGACATAGGAATCAGTATCCGTGTCAGTATCAGTGTGTAGTAACTGGGCAAAATAACATTTTTGCGACCCCGCGGGGCCTGAGGGAAAAGAAACATAGCCATGAACATCACATCTATTCTCTACGTCTGTGTCTGGGACACAGATTTATCCAACCTTACTCTGATATTACTGAAACTTTTACCCAGTCAGTTATTGGTGGTGCCAACAGGGCCACCATCATATGTCTGCATTCCTAATATAGTTTCCTCTTGGGAAAAACATTCAGCCACCGACATGTTGACACACATGTACCAAGTACCCACAGACACATCGGCTTATGGGGGACAGACCGTCAGTAAATCTGTCAGAGGGACACAGAGGATTTTTCAGCTCACAATCCAGCGCCAAAAGTACACAGTCTGGGAAATAATAAACTCTATAGTGATAGACTTGTAATGCTCTAAAGATGTTCTGGTGAGGTGAGGAAGAAGCCCCGCTACTGTAATGGCGCATATCTGTCCCGCTCAGAAATAATTAATTACGCTAGCGGGGTAAGGACAGTGCCCAGGCACTAATGTCCACTTTTTCCAGCCTTTTGTGAGGAATTTATGCTGCCCAGGGTGCCCCCCCCCGTGCCCTGCACCCTGCAGTGCCTGTGTTTGTGTGGGAGCATGGCGCGCAGCGTTCCGCTCGCTGCTCGGTACCTCAGAATGCCATCACTGGAGAAGAAGTTCACACCCTTTGAAAGTCTTAAAGTGCCCATGTCTCCTGCGGATCCCGTCTATACCCCATGGTTCTTAATGTGACCCCAGCATCATCTGTCTTCTGGCTCTGTAAGGGGGTGACGGCAGGCTGCGGGAGTGTGCATCTAGGCGTACCTAGCGAGCAGCACCCTCAGGAGCTAATGGTATCCTGTCAGCCTGAAGCAGAGCCATTGAACTCACTCGAAGTTGGTCATACTTCTCTCCCCTAAGTCCCACGAAGCAGGGAGACTGTTGCCAGCAGCCTCCCTGAAAATAAAAAAAACTAACAAGTCTTTTCAGAGAAACTCAGTAGAGCTCCCCTGTAGTGCATCCAGTATCACTGCGCACAATACTAAAACTGGAGTCTGGAGGAGGGGCATAGAGGGAGGAGACAGTTCACACCCTTTGAAAGTCTTAAAGTGCCCATGTCTCCTGCGGATCCCGTCTATACCCCATGGTTCTTAATGTGACCCCAGCATCATCTAGGACGTATGAGAAAACAAATAACGCACACATGAGGAGGAGAGAACTAAGGAAGCTATAAGGAGAAGAGGGGAGGGAGGGAGGGTTGAAAGGTAAGGTAGTAAAGGCATATTGGATAAACTACAACCTTATACATATTCATTAATGTACCAGTAGTTAGAAGTAGAAGAGCTCTAACAGAAACCACAAAGCTTATCTAAAGCCACACCACACTGGATATGCCCAATCTCATTTGATTTTTGAAGCAAAGCAGTATTGGACTTTGTTAATACATGGATGGGAGACTGCTTGGTAGTATCAGATTCTTTAGGTGTTTTTAAACTACCAACACCATTTTCTAGGTACATTTAATTTTTACATGTATTCTTTTATGTACCAGAAGTTAGAAGTAGAAGAGCTGTAATAAAAACCACCAGCTCATCTACAGCCACAGCACACTGGATTTGCCCAATCTCTCCTGATCATGGAAGCTGAGCAGTGTTGGTCCTGGTTTTAGTACTTGGATGGGAGACCACCAGGAAATACCAGGAGCTGTGTGTATTTTTACAATACTGACACCGTTCTCTTGATGCATTCCATTTTGAAACATTGGGGCAGATCTATTAAGCCTGGTGAACTGATAAAGTGCAAGGTGATAAAGTACCAGCCAGTCAGCTCCTAACTGTCATTTTTCAAACCCAGCCTGTGACATGGCAATTAGGAGCTGATTGGCTGGTACTTTATCACCATGCAAATTATCATTTCACCAGGTTTAATAAATCGTCCGCTTACTCATTTATGTACGAGTAGTTAGAAGTAGAAGAACTCTAACAGAAACCACTAAGCTCATCTACAGCCACACCACACTGTATATGCCCAATATCACCCGATTTTAGGCCTGGTTTGTTCTTGGATGTGAGACCACCTGGGAATACCAGGTGCTGTAGGTAGTTTTATACTACCAACACCGTTCTCTTGATGCATTCTATTTTGAAACGTATTCATTGATGTACCAGTAGTTAGAAGTAGAAGTTAGAAACAGCAAAAATCATCTACAGCCGCATCACACTGGATATGTCCAATCTCATCTGATGTTGGAAGCTAAGCAGTGTTGTGCCTGGTTAGTTTTTGGATTTCAGGTCCTGCCTTCTGGTTTGGCCACGGCACCTCGGAAATTCACCAAGGTCATGGCCGTGATGACGACCCTTCACCATCGGTGGACCAGGGAGGAATCTCTCCTCCCGATAAACATTCTGGAATTGCAGGCAGTGTTCAATTCATTGACACTGGCCCTGCCTCTAGTACAGAACAGGCCTGTTCAAGTACAATCGGACAACGCCACCACGGTAGTGTACACAAATCATCAAGGCGGCACTCGAAATTGCATAGCAAAGCTGGAAGTATCAAAAATCCTCAATTGGGTAGAACGTCATCTGCCAGCAATATCGGCAAGTGTTCATTCCCGGAGTCCTCAACTGGGAAGCGGATTTCCTCAGTCGTCAGGACGTTCACGCTGGAGAGTGGAGAGGCCGCAGCAGAAATGTCTGCACTGGTGTCAGTAGGTGACTGAGGCAGGGATGACTGGGAGATAGTGGGTGACTAAAGCATGTATGAGTGGGAGATAGTGGGTGACTGAGGCCGGGGTGACTGGGAGATAGTCAGTGACTAAGGCAGGGGTGATAGGGATATAGTGGATGACTGTGGCAGGGGTGACAGGGACAGTAGGAGACTGAGGCAGGAGTGACAGGGATAGTGGGTGACTGAGGCAGGGGTGATAGGGTGACAGTGGGTGACTGAGGCAGGGGTGACAGGGATAGTGGGTGACTGAGGCAGGGGTGATATGGAGATAGTGGTTGACTGAGGCAGGGGTGACAGAGATAGTGGGTGACTAAAGCAGTGGTGACTGGTATAGTGGGTGACTGAGGCAGGGGTCGCAGGTATAGTGGTTAACTGAGGCAGCGGTGACTGGGAGATAGTGGGTAACTGGGGCAGGGGTGACAGGGAAAGTGTGTGACTCAGGCAGGGGTGATAGGGAGATAGTGGGCAGCAGATCACTGCCTTGCTGACAGCAGCACATCCCTCCTTCACTGACAGCAGCACATCCCTGCCTCATTGACAGCAGCACATACCTGCCTCACTTATAGCAGCACATCCCTGCCTTACTGACAGCAGCAGATCACTGCCTCACTGACAGCAGCAGATCACTGCCTCACTGACAGCAGCAGATCACTGCTTCACTGACAGCAGCACATCCCTGCCTCACTGGCAGCAGCAGATCCCTGCCTCACTGGCAGCAGCAGTCCCTGCCTCACTGGCAGCAGCAGATCCCTGCCTTACTGACAGCTGTATATAGGGCCTAATTCAGACCTGATCTCTGCTGTGCATATTCACACAACAGGAGATCAGGTCTGAAGTGTGTGTGTGTGCTGGTGCCGCAGTGCACCGGCACATGCCAGAGATGCGATCAGCATCTCTGCCCAGTGAGCGCCTCTGCCAACACATACTTATCTTGCATATGAGATCTCTTGATCATAAAGATAGTTCTCACAGGGTGAGGTTCATCCATTACATTTTAAAGTAGGAAGGTACAAATTACATATTCAAATTACATATATGTGCTGGATTCAAATGTTTTCCCCCCTTCCTTTCTCAATTGTGCCCATCAGCAGCTATTCTAATGTTGCTGCCAATGGGTGTGACACATTCATTTCTTCTGTGGGGTACACTGGACTCCACAAGGATTCACATTGGGGTGTAGAGTAGGATCTTGATCTGAGGCACCAACAGGCTCAAAGCTTTTGACTGTTCCCAAGATGCTCAGCGCCCCCTGCTCTATAACCTCGCTTCCATGAACAGGGAGCTCAGTTTGTAGTTGGTGCCTTCAGTAGCAGGCCACTTAACAGGGGGCTGCCTCAGGCAGCCTATTCTTAGCTATTAATTTTGACAAGAAAAGAAGAACTTTTTTTATAAGAATCTACAAGGGCTGCAGCAGGCTAGGTCTAATAGACATCTTTACTGCAGCTCCATCACTCCCAGCGGCGCAGTATACTCCCGTGCCCTGGTTGCTGGGTCACTGCAGCGGAGGCTCCGGTTTCTTCCTAAGGTCAGTCACACACACACCGCCCTCCGGGATCACGAGGCCGCTGATGAAAGGGAGGTAAGGGGCTTCTGTGCCCACACTATACCGAGATCCAGCGTGGCTGTAGGGGGCGGGCCGTGTGCGCACTGGCGTGGACACTGATTACTGGGCAGCCGCTCCACTAGCCACCAGGGACAGTTAAGGAGCACAGCTCTGGGGGTTTTTCTCCTATATTAACCCCATTTTGTACTACCTGCAGTGCATTGTGATAGGTAATAGAGCCTGATTCAGGTTGGATTGTAATCGCAATAAGCAATCCAACTGCAAAAATTGCTAAGAGCATACGCATGCGCCTGCATTTTCTGTGGCACCCCGCAGATAATGCGATCACCTCTGACTGTCAATCGGTGCGGGGGGGGGGGGGGGTCAGCAACAATCCATTTCAAAGTCGGAGATGGAGCGGTGCAGGGGCAGGGCTACAAAATGGGGTCGGCAACGGAGAAACATGAGGCGTGGTCAGAGCGGCTGCATGACATCACATGCAGCCGCTGCGATCACAAAAATGGTGGCGGCTTCCTGCGCACACGTACAGTCTGCACCAACAGGAGGCTAACCCATTTTTTATGATCACGCTGAACTGCACTGAGACTGCAATTTCAGCGTGGTCAAGAAGGGAGGCGGCATGCTGGGTGGCCATGCCCTGTGATGGGTGGCCCCAGCATGCGAACCAAAGGATTGCAAATTCTGTTACTTAGCAGAATTTGCAATCCTTACTGAATTAGGCCCATTGATTACAAAATTGTAAACAATATTTGAAGTTTTTCTTCAGGGACTAACACAAAAGATGCTTGGGGCTACTAACACATGGGTAAGCCACGTAAAGCTTCCCATGGGTCAGTGGCATCACAACAGGGTTGCGGCACACACCCGAGTGTCACCCGCCAAGGGGGGTGACACCACAGTGCCGGCTCTTCTTCAGTGACAGAATATGGGTGTTTCACTGTGACATTACGTGCAACACCCAGTTTCTGTCACTGTGCAGGAGCCAGCACCACTCACACACAGGGTCCCCGGGTGCAGCCCCCAACCCCCGGGATACCCGGAGCAACAAAATGGTGATTCAGGCCACGCCCCTACCTATGAGACCATGCCTCCTTTTTACCATTGCGCTGCTTATCTGCGCGCACTGCATTACAATCTCCTTCGCCACCTCTCTGGGTGTCACCAGTGATAGTGACACCTCTGCCATGCTTGTAGCAGCTGGTCCTAAGATCTACGCCTCCAGCCCTGAGTGTTTGCCCATGTGACTTGTTGATCATCATAGCGAAGCAGATGCTTACAGAAAACTGCAGGGGCTTAGATTGAAAAGAAAAACATTGATGAACCCATCATTTCAGAGACAGGGTCTGCCACACGACTGACTGAAATGACTGGTTGGTTTGTGCCCCCACCAAAAAAGAATCAATCAATCAATCAATCAATCAATCTCTCCTTGCACAAACTGGCTCTACAGAGGCAAGATGTCCACCTCATCATCCTCCGATTCCTCACCCCTTTCACTGTGTACATCCCCCTCCTCACAGATTATTAATTCGTCCCCACTGGAATCCACCATCTCAGATCCCTGTGTACTTTCTGGAGGCAATTGCTGGTGAATGTCTCCACGGAGGAATTGATTATAGGCCCTCATTCCGAGTTGTTCGCTCGGTATTTTTCATCGCATCGCAGTGAAAATCCGCTTAGTACGCATGCGCAATGTTCGCACTGCGACTGCGCCAAGTAACTTTACTATGAAGAAAGTATTTTTACTCACGGCTTTTTCTTCGCTCCGGCGATCGTAATGTGATTGACAGGAAATGGGTGTTACTGGGCGGATACACGGCGTTTCAGGGGCGTGTGGCTGAAAACGCTACCGTTTCCGGAAAAAACGCAGGAGTGGCCGGGGAAACGGTGGGAGTGCCTGGGCGAACGCTGGGTGTGTTTGTGACGTCAACCAGGAACGACAAGCACTGAAATGATCGCACAGGCAGAGTAAGTCTGGAGCTACTCTGAAACTGCTAACTCGTTTGTAATCGCAATATTGCGCGTACGTCGGTCGCAATTTTAAGAAGCTAAGATTCACTCCCAGTAGGCGGCGGCTTAGCGTGTGTAACTCTGCTACATTCGCCTTGCGAGCGAACAACTCGGAATGAGGGCCCTAATTCATTTTGATGATCATCATCTTCTCCACATTTTCTGGAAGTAACCTCGTACGCCGATTGCTGACAAGGTGAGCGGCTGCACTAAACACTCTTTTGGAGTACACACTGGAGGGAGGGCAACTTAGGTAGAATAAAGCCAGTTTGTGCAAGGGCCTCCAAATTGCCTCTTTTTCCTGCCAGTATACATACTGACGTGCCTACCTGGATGCGGTCACTCATAAAATTCTCCACCATTCTTTCAAAGGTGACAGAATCATATGCAGTGACAGTAGACGACATGTCAGTAATCGTTGCCAGGTCCTTCAGTCCGGACCAGATGTCAGCACTCACTCCAGACTGCCCTGCATCACCGCCAGCGGGTGGGCTCGGAATTCTTAGCCTTTTCCTCGCACCCCCAGTTGCGGGAGAATGTGAAGGAGGAGCTGTTGACGGGTCACGTTCCGCTTGACTTGACAATTTTCTCACCAGCAGGTCTTTGAACCTCTGCAGACTTGTGTCTGCCGGAAAGAGAGATACAATGTAGGTTTTAAATCTAGGATCGAGCACGGTGGCCAAAATGTAGTGCTCTGATTTCAACAGATTGAATCCTGGTTAAGCGAATTAAGGGCTCCATCCACAAGTCCCACATGCCTAGTGGAATCGCTCTGTTTTAGCTCCTCCTTCAATGTCTCCAGCTTCTTCTGCAAAAGCCTGATGAGGGGAATGACCTGACTCAGGCTGGCAGTGTCTGAACTGACTTCACGTGTGGCAAGTTCAAAGGGTTGCAGAACCTTGCACAACGTTGAAATCATTCTCCACTGCGCTTGAGTCAGGTGCATTCCCCCTCCTTTGCCTATTTCGTGGGCAGATGTATAGGCTTGAATGGCCTTTTGCTGCTCCTCCATCCTCTGAAGCATATAGAGGGTTGAATTCCACCTCGTTACCACCTCTTGCTTCAGATGATGGCAGGACAGGTTCAGGAATGTTTGGTGGTGCTCCAGTCTTCGACATGCGGTGGCTGAAGGCAGAAAGTGGCCCGCAATTCTTCGGGCCACCGACAGCATCTCTTGCACGCCCCTGTTGTTTTTTAAATAATTCTGCACCACCAAATTAAATGTATGTGCAAAACATGGGACGTGCTGGAATTTGCCCAGATGTAATGCACGCACAATATTGGTGGCGTTGTCCGATGTCACAAATCCCCAGGAGAGTCCAATTGGGGTAAGCCATTCTGCGATGATGTTCCTCAGTTTCCGTAAGAGGTTGTCAGCTGTGTGCCTCTTATGGAAAGCGGTGATACAAAGCGTAGCCTGCCTAGGAACGAGTTGGCAATTGCGAGATGCTGCTACTGGTGCCGCCGCTGCTGTTCTTGCTGCGGGGGGCAATACATCTACCCAGTGGGCTGTCACAGTCATATAGTCCTGAGTCTGCCCTGCTCCACTTAACCACAGACAAGTGGACATTGGGTACAACTGCATTTTTTAGGACACTGGTGACTCTTTTTCTGAGGTCTGTGTACATTTTCGGTATCGCCTGCCTAGAGAAATGGAACCTAGAGGGTATTTGGTACCGGGGACACAGTACCTCAATCAAGTCTCTAGTTGCCTGTAAATTAACGATGGATACCGGAACCACGTTTCTCACCACCCAGGCTGACAAGACCTGAGTTATCCGCTTTGCAGCAGGATGACTGCTGTGATATTTCATCTTCCTCGCAAAGGACTGTTGGACAGTCAATTGCTTACTGGAAGTAGTACAAGTGGTCTTCCGACTTCCCCTCTGGGATGACGATCGACTCCCAGCAGCAACAACAGCAGCGCCAGCAGCAGTAGGCGTTACACTCAAGGATGCATCGGAGGAATCCCAGGCAGGAGAGGACTCGTCAGACTTGCCAGTGACATGGCCTGCAGGACTATTGGCTCTCCTGTCTAAGGAGGAAATTGACACTGAGGGAGTTGGTGGTGTGGTTTGCAGGAGCTTGGTTACAAGAGGAAGGGATTTAGTGGTCAGTGGACTGCTTCCGCTGTCATCCAAAGTTTTTGAACTTGTCACTGACTTATGATGAATGCGCTGCAGGTGTCGTATAAGGGAGGATGTTCCGCGGTGGTTAACGTCCTTATCCCTACTTATTACAGCTTGACAAAGGCAACACACGGCTTGACACCTGTTGTCCGCATTTGTGTACAGGATGCATACCTTCATGTCCCCATTTATCCACCTCATCAGGCGTACCTCAGATTTGCGGTACAGGACTGTCATTGCCAATTTCAGACGTTGATGTTTGGTCTCTCCATGGCCCTGAGAATTATCACCAAGGTAATGGCGGAAATGATGGTGCTCCTGTGCAAGCAAGGTGTCACAATTATCCCGTACTTGGGCGATCTCATAAAAGCGAGATCAAGAGAGCAGTTGCTGAACAGCGTATCACTTTTGTCACGATCCGGGTATCTGGACGCCATTTCTTACCCATCCGATGCCTCCTAAGGCTGGCTCAGCGCTCCAGGACCGGATCCCATCTGTTATCCTGATGTGTACATTCCTGTATCCTCTCCTGTCACTCTGGGACGCTGTCACAGTAAACGCCATATTACACCTGGCATGGCGTCTCCCGCGGCCTCCGCCGCCATCCCTGAACTTCTGCATGCAGAGTGTCTGAGTGGCGATTACGTCAGCCGCGGCCTCCGCTGTGTCCGCGTGGTTGGATGTGCATCTGTCAGCCTGGCGCCTCCTGTCTCCAGTGGCCGGCGCCACCATTACTGTTTTCATTACCACATGGATTACAAACCAAACTTCTCTCCAAGTGTCTGCATGGGCGCAGCCATCTTGGATTCTGTCAGCTGATCATTTACTCCAATCTGTTGTCAGTATTGTTAATCTGCATAATTGCCTAGCCAATCCCTTCCTTGCTGCAGGTATAAATACACTGTGCCTGAGCAAGGAAGGCGTCAGTACTTTGGTTGTCAAACCTAGTTCCTGTTTGTCTCTCTCCTGTGATTGTCTTCCAGGTTCCAGCTCCTGTCTCAAGACTTCCACCATAGAGACCCGCACCAGCATTCCACCTGCGGTGTAGCCTGACTCTCCGATCCATTGTGGATTCATCTGTTTCCAGCTACAACATTACCTGCTTCCAGCCCAGCTTCCAGCAGAGTACAGCTTCTCTTAAAGGGCCGGTGTCTTTTCTACACTTTACCACTCTCCACCGGTATTATTATTTCTCCGCTCTCAAGTTCTACATTTCATTCATATTGCATCGCTCTCAAGCTTCATTTATTATTTAACTGGTTCCAGCCAGTATCCACTCCGTGCTAACAACAGTCTGGTTCCAGCCAGTATCCACAGCAGAGTTTTATCTTCAGCAACCCAGCTTTTCCTGGAACACCAGCTGGTACAATCCTGGGTTATCTCCATTGCTACAGTCGGGCCTGGTAAGGACTTTCCATCTAGAAGATTATAAGAACTATCTCACACTACCAGTGCCCTGTGGCTCCTGCCACCCTGTAGTACCCAGGAACTGTATTTATTCTTTGCTGACTTTTATGTTTTCTTTTACTGCTGCTGTGTTGCGGAGTTGTCATAATAAACATCATTGACTTTTATCCAAGTTGTCGTGGTCACGCCTTCGGGCAGTTATTATTCATGTTACTTACATGTCCAGGGGTCTGATACAATCTCCCAGGTTCCGGTACATCTCAGCCCCTACAACTGAGGCTGCCTCCCGTCAGCTCAGGCCCTCAGTTGTGACAGTAAGCACTGACCTAATGAATCCAGCCGGAGACCAGGATCAAGCGGCCAGGCCGATGCAAGAACTGGCAGCCCGACTAGAACATCAGGAGGCTGCACAGGGCCACATCATCCGCTGTCTCCAGGATTTCTCTACTCGGCTGGATGGGATTCAGACAACTCTCCGTGGATCAGGCGCGTCTGGTGCGTCAACCACAGTGACTCCAGCTATAACCCCACCCACCTTACCCATTTCTGCTCCACGTCTTCATCTTCCAACGCCAGCAAAATTTGACGGATCTCCAAGATTCTGCAGGGGATTTCTCAACCAGTGTGAGATTCAGTTTGAGCTACAACCTGGCAATTTTCCCAGTGACCGTACAAAAATTGCCTACATTATTTCTCTTCTCAGTGGCTCAGCCCTTGATTGGGCATCACCGTTATGGGAGAGGTCCGACACCCTGCTATCTTCCTACACTGCCTTCGTGTCAACATTCAGGCGCATCTTCGACGAGCCAGGCCGGGTAACCTCAGCTTCATCCGAGATTCTCCGTTTACGCCAGGGGTCACGTACTGTAGGACAATATCTGATACAGTTCCAGATCCTGGCATCCGAACTGGCATGGAACGACGAGGCCCTGTATGCTGCATTCTGGCATGGCTTATCTGAGCGTATTAAAGATGAGTTAGCTACCAGAGACTTACCCTCTAAGTTAGATAAGCTAATCTCACTCTGCACGAAAGTTGATTTACGTTTCAAAGAGAGAGCAACTGAGCGTGGAAGATCATCTGCTCTAAAATCTTCTGCTCCTCCTCCTCGTCAACTGTCACCAACTAAAGATGAGCCCATGCAAATTGGCCGTTCCCGTTTAACGCCTGCTGAGCGCCGAAGACGTCTCTCCGAGTCTCTCTGTCTTTATTGTGCAGCTCCGTCTCACACCATTAATGCCTGTCCCGAATGTCCGGGAAAACTCCAAACCCTAGCTCGCCAAGGAGAGGGCCGGCTAGGAGTAATGATCTCTTCTCCATCTCCTCAAGATTGTAATCTCCCAGTCTCGCTTCAAGTTGCTCAACGTTATCGGAACGTCATTGCCCTCCTGGATTCCGGAGCAGCTGGGAACTTTATTACTGAAGCCTATGTTAAACGGTGGTCTCTACCCACCGAGAGACTTCCTTCGTCCATTTCTTTAACTGCCGTGGATGGCAGCAAAATTTTTGATGCAGTTATTTCTTTAAGGACTCTACCAGTTCGTCTGAGAGTGGGAGTTCTTCATTCCGAACTTATTTCTTTTTTAGTGATTCCAAGAGCCACACATCCTGTGGTCCTGGGCCTTCCATGGCTCCGTCTTCACAATCCTACAATTGATTGGACGACTACGCAAATCCTGGCATGGGGTTCCTCCTGTGCTGAGACATGTTTGTTTAAAGTATTGCCTGTCTGTTCTTCCTCCCCCAGGTCGTCTGATGTTCCACCTCCTCCATATCAAGATTTCACGGATGTGTTCAGTAAAGCTTCTGCTGATATCCTTCCTCCTCATAGAGAATGGGACTGCCCGATTGATCTCGTTCCAGGGAAGGTTCCACCTCGAGGCCGAACTTATCCGTTGTCTCTGCCTGAGACGCATTCTATGGAGGAATACATTAAAGAGAACCTAGCAAAGGGGTTCATTCGACCTTCTTCTTCCCCAGCCGGCGCAGGCTTCTTTTTTGTAAAAAAGAAAGATGGTGGTCTGCGGCCGTGCATCGACTACAGAGGTTTGAACGACATTACCATCAAGAACCGTTATCCTTTACCCCTGATTACTGAGCTCTTTGACAGAGTTAGCGGAGCTACCATCTTTACAAAGCTGGACTTGAGAGGTGCATACAATCTCATCCGGATCCGTGAGGGTGACGAGTGGAAGACCGCCTTTAACACCCGTGACGGACATTATGAGTACCTCGTCATGCCCTTCGGATTGAGCAATGCTCCAGCCGTCTTCCAGCATTTTGTCAATGAGATCTTCAGAGACATTCTATACCGTCATGTCGTGGTCTATCTAGACGATATCCTCATTTTTGCCAACGATTTAGAGGAACATCGTTTTTGGGTTAAAGAGGTTCTGTCCCGTCTCCGTGTCAATCATCTCTATTGCAAATTAAAGAAATGCGTCTTTGAAGTCAAGTCCATTCCGTTTCTAGGTTACATTGTGTCCGGTTCCGGACTAGAGATGGATCCTGAGAAACTACAAGCAATCCAAAATTGGCCGATACCCTTAACCCTCAAAGGGGTCAAGAGGTTCTTGGGGTTCGCCAACTATTACCGAAAGTTTATACGAGACTTTTCCACCATTGTGGCGCCTATTACTGCTTTCACTAAGAAGGGTGCTAACCCGTCCAAGTGGTCTAAAGAAGCCATGCAAGCATTTCATCTTTTAAAACAAAGGTTCATCTCTGCGCCTGTTCTGAAACAGCCTGACATCGACTCTCCTTTCATCTTAGAGGTGGATGCCTCCTCCGTTGGAGTAGGAGCGGTGTTATCTCAGAGGGCTAAAGATGGCCATTTACACCCTTGCAGTTTCTTCTCCCGGAAGTTCTCCCCAGCTGAGCGCAACTATGCCATTGGCGACCAGGAGTTGCTAGCCATCAAGCTCGCTCTAGAAGAGTGGAGGTATCTGTTGGAGGGAGCTTCTCATTCAATCACCATACTTACAGACCACAAGAACCTTTTATATCTGAAAGGCGCACAATGTCTCAACCCTCGTCAGGCCAGATGGGCACTTTTCTTTTCCAGGTTCGACTTTAAACTCCAGTTCTGTCCGGGCTCTCAGAATCGCAAGGCCGATGCCCTTTCCCGCTCATGGGAGCAAGAAAATGAGTCAGAGTCTTCAGACAAGCATCCTATTATAAATCCGTTGGCATTCTCCACGGTAGGGATGGACTCTACGCCCCCATCAGGGAAAAGTTTTGTGAAACCGATGCTAAGGAAGAAGCTCATGCATTGGGCCCATGCTTTCCGTTTTGCCGGACATACAGGTATCCAAAAAACCCTGGAGTTTATCTCTAGGTCCTATTGGTGGCCAACTCTGAAAAAGGACGTCTTGGAGTTTATTGCATCTTGCCCAAAGTGTGCTCAACATAAGGTATCCCGCCAGTCGCCTGCGGGGCAACTGGTTCCACTATCTGTTCCCCGTCGACCTTGGACCCATTTGTCGATGGATTTTATTACAGATTTACCCATGTGCAACAAGTTCAATACCATCTGGGTGGTAGTTGACCGGTTCACCAAGATGGCACATTTCATTCCTCTCACCGGTCTTCCGTCAGCTTCCAAGTTGGCTCAAGTATTCATACAAGAGATCTTCCGACTCCACGGTCTTCCTGAAGAAATTATCTCAGATCGAGGAGTTCAATTCACAGCCAAATTCTGGCGAAGTTTATGTCAAGTCCTTCAAGTCAAGCGAAAGTTTTCCACGGCTTACCATCCTCAGACCAATGGTCAAACCGAGAGGGTGAATCAGGACTTGGAGGCCTTCCTCCGCATCTATGTGTCCTCCTCTCAAGATGACTGGGTTCAATTACTTCCCTGGGCCGAGTTCTGTCATAACAACCAGTATCATTCTTCATCTGCTTCAACCCCATTCTTCACTAACTTTGGATTCCACCCTAAAGTCCCTGAGTTCCAACCGCTTCCAGCAACTTCTGTTCCCGCAGTGGATATCACCTTGCATCAGTTTGCCAATATCTGGAAGAGCGTACGATCAGCTCTGCTCAAGGCATCGTTCAGGTACAAGAAGTTTGCGGATAAGAAGCGTCGAGCAGTTCCTGCTCTCAAGGTGGGTGATCGGGTATGGTTATCCACGAAGAATTTGAGGTTAAGAGTTCCCAGTATGAAGTTTGCACCTCGCTATATCGGTCCTTTCAAGATTGAACAAGTCATCAATCCTGTTGCTTACAGACTCCAGTTGCCTTCCTTCTTAAAAATACCCAGGACATTCCATGTTTCCCTGTTGAAACCGCTGATCTTGAATCGGTTTCATTCCTCACTTCCTCCAACTCCGAAAGTCCAAACTCAACGAGGCGTTGAGTATGAAGTGGCCAAGATCCTGGACTCACGTCACCGTTACGGTCAACTACAATATCTTATTGACTGGAAGGGTTATGGTCCTGAGGAACGTTCATGGACCAATGCTTCTGATGTCCATGCTCCTGCCTTGGTCCGGAGATTCCATTCCAAGTTTCCTCAAAAGCCAAAGAAGTGTCCTGGGGCCACTCCTAAAGGGGGGGGTGCTGTCACGATCCGGGTATCTGGACGCCATTTCTTACCCATCCGATGCCTCCTAAGGCTGGCTCAGCGCTCCAGGACCGGATCCCATCTGTTATCCTGATGTGTACATTCCTGTATCCTCTCCTGTCACTCTGGGACGCTGTCACAGTAAACGCCATATTACACCTGGCATGGCGTCTCCCGCGGCCTCCGCCGCCATCCCTGAACTTCTGCATGCAGAGTGTCTGAGTGGCGATTACGTCAGCCGCGGCCTCCGCTGTGTCCGCGTGGTTGGATGTGCATCTGTCAGCCTGGCGCCTCCTGTCTCCAGTGGCCGGCGCCGCCATTACTGTTTTCATTACTACATGGATTACAAACCAAACTTCCCTCCAAGTGTCTGCATGGGCGCAGCCATCTTGGATTCTGTCAGCTGATCATTTACTCCAATCTGTTGTCAGTATTGTTAATCTGCATAATTGCCTAGCCAATCCCTTCCTTGCTGCAGGTATAAATACACTGTGCCTGAGCAAGGAAGGCGTCAGTGCTTTGGTTGTCAAACCTAGTTCCTGTTTGTCTCTCTCCTGTGATTGTCTTCCAGGTTCCAGCTCCTGTCTCAAGACTTCCACCATAGAGACCCGCACCAGCATTCCACCTGCGGTGTAGCCTGACTCTCCGATCCATTGTGGATTCATCTGTTTCCAGCTACAACATTACCTGCTTCCAGCCCAGCTTCCAGCAGAGTACAGCTTCTCTTAAAGGGCCGGTGTCCTTTCTACACTTTACCACTCTCCACCGGTATTATTATTTCTCCGCTCTCAAGTTCTACATTTCATTCATATTGCATCGCTCTCAAGCTTCATTTATTATTTAACTGGTTCCAGCCAGTATCCACTCCGTGCTAACAACAGTCTGGTTCCAGCCAGTATCCACAGCAGCCGTTTTATCTTCAGCAACCCAGCTTTTCCTGGAACACCAGCTGGTACAATCCTGGGTTATCTCCATTGCTACAGTCGGGCCTGGTAAGGACTTTCCATCTAGAAGATTATAAGAACTATCTCACACTACCAGTGCCCTGTGGCTCCTGCCACCCTGTAGTACCCAGGAACTGTATTTATTCTTTGCTGACTTTTATGTTTTCTTTTACTGCTGCTGTGTTGCGGAGTTGTCATAATAAACATCATTGACTTTTATCCAAGTTGTCGTGGTCACGCCTTCGGGCAGTTATTATTCATGTTACTTACATGTCCAGGGGTCTGATACAACCTCCCAGGTTCCGGTACATCTCAGCCCCTACAACTGAGGCTGCCTCCCGTCAGCTCAGGCCCTCAGTTGTGACAACTTTCACTGAAAGTGTTACAGCAACACGGCTGGATTCTCAATATCCCGAAGTCGCAGTTGATTCCTACTACTCGTCTGTCTTTCTTGGGCATGATTCTGGACACGGACCAGAAGAGGGTTTATCTCCTGATAGAAAAGGCCCAGGAACTCATGACTCTTGTCAGGAACCTATTGAAACCAAAACTTGTGTCAGTGCATCACTGCACTCGAGTCCTGGGAAAGATGGTGGCATCATACGAGGCCATTCCATTCGGCAGGTTCCATGCGAGGACTTTCCAATGGGACCTACTGGACAAGTGGTCCGGGTCACATTTACAGATGCATTGGTTGATCACCCTGTCCCCCAGGGTCAGGGTATCACTCCTGTGGTGGCTGCAGAGTGCTCACCTTCTCGAGGGACGCAGATTCAGCATTCAGGGCTGGATCCTGGTGACCACAGACGCAAGCCTCCAAGGTTGGGGAGCAGTCACACAGGGAAGAAATTTCCAAGGTCTTTGGTCAAGTCAAGAGACTTGTCTTCACATCAACATATACAATGCCCTACGTCAAGCGGAGACCTTACTTTGCGACCAACTGGTTCTGATCCAGTCAGACAACGTCACCGCAGTGGCTCATGTAAACTGCCAAGGCGGCACAAGGAGCAGAGTGGCGATGGCACAAGCCACCAGAATTCTTCGCTGGGTGGAGAATCACGCAAGCGCACTGTCAGCAGTGTTCATTCCGGGAGTGGACAACTAGGAAGCAGACTTCCTCAGCAGACACGACCTACATCCGGGAGAGTGGGGACTTCATCAGGAAGTCTTTGCACAGATTACAAGTCGGTGGGAACTGCCACAGATAGACATGATGCCGTCCCGGCTCAACAAAAAGCTACAGAGGTATTGCGCAAGGTCAAGAGACCCTCAGGCAGTAGCTGTAGACGCCCTAGTGACACCGTGGGTGTTCCGGTCGGTCTATGTATTTCCTCCTCTTCCTCTCATACCAAAGGTGTTGAGGATAATAAGACAAAGAAAAGTGAGAACAATCCTCATTGTCCACGGAGGACCTGGTATCCGGATCTGCAGGAAATGCTCACAGAAGATCTGTGGCCTCTCCCTCTAAGACAGGACCTGTTACATCAGGGGCCCTGTCTGTTCCAAGACTTACCGCGGCTGCGTTTGACGGCATGGCGGTTGAATGCCGGATCCTAGCATTCCGGTTGAGGTCATCCCTACGCTGATAAAGGCTAGGAAGGATGTAACGTTAAAACATTACACCGTATATGGCGAAATTATGTTTCTTGGTGTGAGGCCAGGAATGCTCCTACGGAAGAATTCCATCTGGGCCGTTTCCTTCACTTCCTACAAACTGGAGTGAATTTGGGCCTACAATTAGGCTCTATTAAGGTCCAGATTTCGGCCTTATCCATTTTCTTTCAAAAAGAATTGGCTTCTCCTCCAGAAGTTCAGACTTTTGTAAAAGGAGTGCTGCATATTCAGCCTCCTTTTGTGCCTCCGGTGGCACCTTGGGACCTTAACGTGGTGTTAAGTTTTCTAAAATCACACTGGTTTGAACCACTTAAAACAGTGGAGTTAAATTATCTCACGTGGAAGGTGGTCATGTTATTAACCTTGGCTTCGGCTAGGCGAGTGTCGGAATTAGCGGCTTTGTCACATAAAAGCCCATATTTGGTATTCCATGTGGATAGAGCGGAATTGCGGACCCGTCCTCAATTCCTACCAAAAGTGGTCTCATCTTTTCATATGAACCAACCTATTGTGGTGCCTGTGGCTACGCGTGACTTGGAGGATTCCGAGTTACTTGATGTGGTCAGGGCTTTGAAAATTTACGTGGCCAGGACGGCTAGAGTCAGGAAAACTGAAGCGCTGTTTGTCCTGTATGCAACCAACAAGATTGGTGCCCCTGCTTCAAAGCAGGCTATTGCTCGCCGGATTTGTAACACGATTCAGCAAGCGCATTCTATGGCTGGATTGCAGTTACTGAAATCGGTCAAGGCCCATTCCACGAGGAAAGTGGGCTCTTCTTGGGCGGCTGCCCGAGGGGTCTCGGCACTACAGCTGTGTCAAGCTGCTACTTGGTCGGGTTCAAACACCTTTGCAAAATACTATAAGTTTGATACCCTGGCTGAGGAGGAACTCATGTTTGCTCAATCGGTGCTGCAGAGTCATCCACACTCTCCCGCCCGTTTTGGAGCATTGGTATAATCCCCATGGTCCTTACGGAGTCCCCAGCATCCTCTAGGACGTTAGAGAAAATAAGATTTTAAACCTACCGGTAAATCTTTTTCTCGTAGTCCGTAGAGGATGCTGGGCGCCCGTCCCAAGTGCGGACTACTTCTGCAATACTTGTATATAGTTATTGCTTCAATAAGGGTTATGTTATAGTTGCATCGGTCCTGCACTGATGCTATGTTGTTTTTTCATACTGATAACTGGGTAGTTTATCACAAGTTATACGGTGTGATTGGTGTGGCTGGTATGAATCTTGCCCTGGATTAACAAAATCCTTTCCTCATACTGTCCGTCTCCTCTGGGCACAGTTTCTCTAACTGTGGCATAGAGGGAGGAGCCAGTGCACACCCAGAACTAAAGTCTTTCTTAAAGTGCCCATGTCTCCTGTGGAGCCCGTCTATCCCCATGGTCCTTACGGAGTCCCCAGCATCCTCTACGGACTACGAGAAAAAGATTTACCGATAGGTTTAAAATCTTATTTTCTACTGTATTCTTTTCTATCCTAGTTTATTACGACCAACTCTCATCCAAGGAGTTTGATATTCTACTACCTGCATGCAATTTAAATTGCTTAAATTGTTTATATGGTTGATTTGTCCTTCACAATCCATAATCTGCAACTTGGATGGTTTTGTGTCATTGAAAATCTTATAATAAAAATGTATATATATATATATATTTAAAAAAAAAAAGTTATAAGACATATGCTTTCAATATTTGAAGAAACAAAATAAAATAAAGCTATCTATTGGGTTTCACTAACAAGCACATTGGAAGACTTGACTACTGTTAAAAGACATGCATTACATGGTATAGAGCCACAAACCACAATGTAGTAAAATAAAAACAAACTTACATGTGTATCAAACCTATGTGAGGCTTACATTGATAGTGCAAGATCAACACTCTATCAACTGTGCAAACTAGACTGCACATAAATGCCATAAAATTTATCTGAGATTTTAGTAAATAAGGCCCGCTGCTGTCCGGGTCACGCAGCCGTCACGGCCCGCCCCCATACGGTCCGGTCATGTCTGCGTTGTCCGGACTGTGCCCCCAAAATGGCGGCACAACGCCGCTGGCCCGACTCCTCCTGCCCAGTGACCGCCTATGCCTGTCAATCAGGCAGAGGCGCTCACTGGGCAGAGATGCTGATCGCATCTCTGGCATGTGCCGGTGCACTGCGGCACCAGCACACACGCACTTCAGACCTGATCTCCTGTTGTGTGAATATGCACAGCAGGGATCAGGTATGAATTAGGCCCTATATACAGCTGTCAGTAAGGCAGGGATGTGCTGCTGCCAGTGAGGCAGGGATGTGCTGCTGGTAGTGAAGCAGTGATGTGCTGCTGTCAGCGAAGCAGTGCTGTGCTGCTGTCAGCGAGGCAGAAATGTGCTGCTGTCAGCGAGGCAGGGATGTGCTGCTGTCAGCGAGGCAGGGATGTGCTGCTGTCAGCGAGGCAGGGATGTGCTGCTGTCAGCGAGGCAGGGATGTGCTGCTGTCAGCGAGGCAGGGATGTGCTGCTGTCATTGAAGCAGGAATGTGCTGCTGCAGTGAGGCAGAGATATGCTGCCCACTATCTCCCTGTCACCCCTGCCTGAGTCACACACTTTCCCTGTCACCCCTGCCTCAGTTACCCACTATCTCCCAGTCACCGCTGCCTCAGTCAACCACTATACCTGCGATCCCTGCCTCAGTCACCCACTATACCAGTCACCCCTGCTTTAGTCACCCACTGTCACCCTATCACCCCTGCTTCAGTCACCCACTATCCCTGTCAACCCTGCCTCAGTCACCC
Source organism: Pseudophryne corroboree (assembly GCF_028390025.1). NCBI lineage: Eukaryota > Metazoa > Chordata > Amphibia > Anura > Myobatrachidae > Pseudophryne > Pseudophryne corroboree. Next base: position 142,001,206 of record NC_086446.1, read on the forward strand.
ACTATCTCCCAGTCACCCCTGCCTCAGTCAGCCACTATCCCTGTCACCCCTGCCTCAGTCTCTTACTGTCCCTGTCACCCCTGCCACAATCATCCACTATCTCCCTATCACCCCTGCCTTAGTCATTTATTATCCCTGTCACCCACTTTCTTCCCATACTTACCCAACCCCTTCCTATCACCCCTCCCTCAGTAACCCACTATCTCCCAGTCACCCCGGCCTCAGTCACCCACTATCTCCCACTCATACATGCTTCAGTCACCCACTATCTCCCAGTCATCCCTGCCTCAGTCACCTACTGACACCAGTGCAGACATTTCTGCTGCGGCCTCTCCACTCTCCAGCGTGAACGTCCTGACGACTGAGGAAATCCGCTTCCCAGTTGAGGACTCCGGGAATGAACACTGCCGATATTGCTGTCAGATGACATTCTACCCAACGGAGGATTTTTGATACTTCCAGCTTTACCATGCAGTTTCGAGTGCCGCCTAGTTTCGAGTGCCGCCTTGATGATTTGTGTACACTACCGTGGTGGCGTTGTCAGATTGTACTTGAACAGGCCTGTTCTGTACTAGAGGCAGGGCCAGTGTCAATTAATTGAACACTGCCTGCAATTCCAGAATGTATATCAGGAGGAGAGATTCCTCCCTGGTTCACCGACCCTGGAGAAAGTGTTGCTCCAACACCGTGGCCCAGCCCAAAAGACTGGCATCCATTGTCAGGAGGACACAGTTGGAGATCCAGAAGGGATGGCTCCTGCTCAACTGTTGGTCCTGTAGCCACCAGCTCAGTGTCAGACGAACCTCCGGAGTCAAGGAGATTATTTGAGACATTATCCGATGAGGCAGGCCGTCCCACTTGGAGAGGATTAACCTCTGCAGAGGGCGGTAATGAAATTGAGCGTACTCTACCATATCGAAAGCCGACACCATGAGGTCTAGTACTTGTATCAACACTCTTGGGCGAGAGAGAAAGATACTGTCCTGAATTTTAAGGACTTTCTCTGGAGACAGAAACAATTGTTGGCTGTGTGTGTCCAGCAGTGCCCCTAGGTGCACCATGATCCGAGCAGGGACCAGCGAGGACTTTTTTCAGTTGATGAGCCACCCGTGGACTTGTAGGAATTGGACCGCCAGTTCCAGATAACTGTGGAGAACCTCTTGGGAGTTCACCAGGATCAGCAAGTCGTCCAGATTTGGCAGGATCCTGATTCTCTGATGGTGAAGGGTCGTCATCACGGCCATGACCTTGGTAAATATCCGAGGTGCCGTGGCCAAACCAGAAGGCAGGACTTGAAATCCAAAAACAAACCAGGCACAACACTGCTTAGCTTCCATCATCAGATGAGATTGGACATATCCAGTGTGATGCGGCTGTAGATGATTTTTGCTGTTTCTAACTTCAACATCAATGAATAAGTTTCAAAATAGAATGCATCAAGAGAACGGTGTTGGTAGTATAAAACTACCTACAGCACCTGGTATTCCCAGGTGGTCTCACATCCAAGAACAAACCAGGCCTAAAATCAGGTGATATTGGGCATATACAGTGTGGTGTGGCTGTAGATGAGCTTAGTGGTTTCTGTTAGAGTTCTTCTACTTCTAACTACTCGTACATAAATGAATAAGCGGACGATTTATTAAACCTGGTGAAATGATAATTTGCATGGTGATAAAGTACCAGCCAATCAGCTCCTAATTGCCATGTCACAGGCTGGGTTTGAAAAATGACAGTTAGGAGCAGACTGGCTTGTACTTTATCACCTTGCACTTTATCAGTTCACTGAACTAATCTCCTCCTGCGCTATAAATAGTATGATATGGCTCAAAGTTCAATAAAAACAAATAAATAATTTCATATATTCTATATTTTTTATTACATATAAATATATATATATATATATACTTTACAATAAACTATTAGACCGGTCAAATAAAATCACTAACAATATATTTGCATAGCTATAGGAGGTGGATCTTAGATAAACTCTGTGCACAGAGAAATTTTCAAAAATAAAAATCAGTCCATATATTGGATTAAAAAATCAATTTACCAGCTGTAATTCGCACCCATGTAGTAGATAACATATTTATAAGTTGTTATATATTGGAATTCCTCAATATGCTGCCACTTGGCAAAGGAGATGATATTGTGCAAAATAACCGCTCCACACTAGAGCCTTACGTGTAGCTTGCACCAGTTGTTATAACACGGGAGAGTCATTGGACCCTTATACCAGCCTTATTTGCAGCCCCAAAATATACCATCATCTAGCGGTAATATCCGTGGACTAAACGGAGATCGGGAGAACACAACCGTGACTGTGGTGTCTGCATACGGCACTTGGAGGCGTGGACTCATAAAGCTTGGAAGTCGGGTAATTATTCAGCACAGCAGGCGCCAGTGAAGCGCCGTTCCCGCAGCCCGAGACCGTCTCTTCTGTCATTGGACTCTCCCGTGTTATAACAACTGGTGCAAGCTACACGTAAGGCTCCAGTGTGGAGCGGTTATTTTGCACAATATCATCTCCTTTGCCAAGTGGCAGCATATTGAGGAATTCCAATATATAACAACTTATAAATATGTTATCTACTACATGGGTGCGAATTACAGCTGGTAAATTGATTTTTTAATCCAATATATGGACTGATTTTTATTTTTGAAAATTTCTCTGTGCACAGAGTTTATCTAAGATCCACCTCCTATAGCTATGCAAATATATTGTTAGTGATTTTATTTGACCGGTCTAATAGTTTATTGTAAAGTATATATATATATATATATATATATATATATATATATATATTTATATGTAATAAAAAATATAGAATATATGAAATTATTTATTTGTTTTTATTGAACTTTGAGCCATATCATACTATTTATAGCGCAAGAGGAGATTAGTTCAGTGTTCCAGTGTTACCGGAGACTTTAAAGTGCCGGTTCTTTTTTACTTGATTTACCCCAAGTCAAGCTCTCTCCTGCAGCTTAAGTATACATTAATTGCAGTATTATTTGTACATAATTTTTAATACCAGTAATTTGATCACCAGAATATGGTGATGATGTATTAGCGCCTGGTTATATTCTTTTGTATTTTTTTACTTTATCAGTTCACCAGGCTTAATAGATCTGCCCCAATGTTTCAAAATGGAATGCATCAAGAGAACGGTGTTGGTATTGTAAAAATACACACAGCTCCTGGTATTTCCTGGTGGTCTCCCATCCAAGTACTAAAACCAGGACCAACACTGCTCAGCTTCCATGATCAGGAGAGATTGGGCAAATCCAGTGTGCTGTGGCTGTAGATGAGCTCGTGGTTTCTGTTAGAGCTCTTCTACTTCTAACTTCTGGTACATAAAAGAATATGTGTAAAAATTAAATGTACAGTACCAAGAAAAGGGTGTTGGTAGTTTAAAAACACCTAAATAATCTGATAATACATGGATGGGAGACTGCTTGGTAGTAACAAAGTCCAATACTGCTTTGCTTCAAAGATCAAATGAGATTGGGCATATCCAGTGTGGTGTGGCTTTAGATAAGCTTTGTGGTTTCTGTTAGAGCTCTTCTACTTCTAACTACTGGTACATTAATGAATATGTATAAGGTTGTAGTTTATCCAATATCCCTTTACTACCTTACCTTCCCCCCCCCCTCCCCTCCGCTCCTTATAGCTTCCTTTGTTCTCTCCTCCTCGTGTGTGCGTTATTTGTTTTCTCATACGTCCTAGAGGATGCTGGGATCACATTAAGAACCATGGGGTATAGACGGGATCCGCAGGAGACATGGGCACTTTAAGACTTTCAAAGGGTGTGAACTAGAGATGAGCGGGTTCGGTTCCTCTGAATCCGAACCCGCCCGAACTTCAGGTTTTTTACACGGGTCCGAGCAGGCTCGGATCTTCCCGCCTTGCTCGGCTAACCCGAGCGCGCCCGAACGTCATCATCACGCTGTCGGATTCTCGCGAGGCTCGGATTCTATCGCGAGACTCGGATTCTATATAAGGAGCGGCGCGTCGCCGCCATTTTCACACGTGCATTGAGAGTCATAGGGAGAGGACGTGGCTGGCGTCCTCTCCGTTTAGAGAAGAGAGAGACACAGTATTTTGGGGAGCATTATTAGGAGGAGTACTACTATACTGTATACTACTATATACTACTTGCTGAAGTGATATTTATAGATTAGATAATAGATAGTGTAACTGTAAGTGTATTATCTGACTTGTGGGGGAGACACTGACAGTGGGGAGCAGTTAGAGTCTGAGAGCAGGACTCAGGAGTACATATAACGTACAGTGCACACTTTTGCTGCCAGAGTCAGTGCCACACTGCCATTGTTGTGACCACACTGACCACCAGTATAATATATTTTGTGATTGTCTGCTTAGGCCTCGGAGTACTAGTTGCAAGTTGCAACGTGACCTGAAGTGACCACTAGTTTAATAATCAATCACCACCAGTTATATATATATATATATATATATATATATATATATATATAATTGTATATAATATATATATATATATATATATATATATAATATTGTATACCACCTACCCGTGGTTTTTTTTTTTTCATTCTTCTTTATACATACTACTATAGTAGCTTACTGTAGCAGTCTGCGGTGCTGTGCTGACCTGACAGTGTCCAGCAGGTCCGTCATCAGTCATTACATAATAAATATATATAGTACCTGTCCGGCTGCAGTACTAGTGATATTATATTGATTTCATCTCATTATCAATAATTTATCATCCAGTCTAGACTCTATATTAGCAGCAGACACAGTACGTTAGTCCACGGCTGTAGCTACCTCTGTGTCGGCACTCGGCAGTCCAATCCATAACCACCTACCCGTGGTTTTTTTTTTTTTCTTTCTTCTTTGTACATACTACTATAGAGTATAGTAGCTTACTGTAGCAGTCTGCGGTGCTGCTGAGCTGACAGTGTCCAGCAGGTCCGTCATCAGTCATCATTACCTAATAAATATATTATCTACCTGTCCGGCTGCAGTACTAGTGATATTATATATACATACATATATATATTGATTTCATCTCATTATCAATCATCCAGTCTATATTAGCAGCAGACACAGTACGTTAGTCCACGGCTGTAGCTACCTCTGTGTCGGCACTCGGCAGTCCATCCATAATTGTATACCACCTACCCGTGGTTTTTTTTTTCTTTCTTCTTTGTACATACTACTATAGTATAGTAGCTTACTGTAGCAGTCTGCGGTGCTGCTGAGCCGACAGTGTCCAGCAGGTCCGTCATCAGTCATCATTACCTAATAAATATATTATCTACCTGTCCGGCTGCAGTACTAGTGATATTATATATACATACATATATATATTGATTTCATCTCATTATCAATCATCCAGTCTATATTAGCAGCAGACACAGTACGTTAGTCCACGGCTGTAGCTACCTCTGTGTCGGCACTCGGCAGTCCATCCATAATTGTATACCACCTACCCGTGTTTTTTTTTTTTCTTTCTTCTTTGTACATACTACTATAGTATAGTAGCTTACTGTAGCAGTCTGCGGTGCTGCTGAGCTGACAGTGTCCAGCAGGTCCGTCATCAGTCATCATTACCTAATAAATATATTATCTACCTGTCCGGCTGCAGTACTAGTGATATTATATATACATACATATATATATTGATTTCATCTCATTATCAATCATCCAGTCTATATTAGCAGCAGACACAGTACGTTAGTCCACGGCTGTAGCTACCTCTGTGTCGGCACTCGGCAGTCCATCCATAAGTATACTAGTATCCATCCATCTCCATTGTTTACCTGAGGTGCCTTTTAGTTGTGCCTATTAAAATATGGAGAACAAAAATGTTGAGGTTCCAAAATTAGGGAAAGATCAAGATCCACTTCCACCTCGTGCTGAAGCTGCTGCCACTAGTCATGGCCGAGACGATGAAATGCCAGCAACGTCGTCTGCCAAGGCCGATGCCTAATGTCATAGTACAGAGCATGTCAAATCCAATACACCAAATATCAGTAAAAAAAGGACTCCAAAACCTAAAATAAAATTGTCGGAGGAGAAGCGTAAACTTGCCAATATGCCATTTACCACACGGAGTGGCAAGGAACGGCTGAGGCCCTGGCCTATGTTCATGGCTAGTGGTTCAGCTTCACATGAGGATGGAAGCACTCAGCCTCTCGCTAGAAAACTGAAAAGACTCAAGCTGGCAAAAGCACCGCAAAGAACTGTGCGTTCTTCAAAATCCCAAATCCACAAGGAGAGTCCAATTGTGTCGGTTGCGATGCCTGACCTTCCCAACACTGGACATGAAGAGCATGCGCCTTCCACCATTTGCACGCCCCCTGCAAGTGCTGGAAGGAGCACCCGCAGTCCAGTTCCTGATAGTCAGATTGAAGATGTCAGTGTTGAAGTACACCAGGATGAGGAGGATATGGGTGTTGCTGGCGCTGGGGAGGAAATTGACCAGGAGGATTCTGATGGTGAGGTGGTTTGTTTAAGTCAGGCACCCGAGGAGACACCTGTTGTCCGTGGGAGGAATATGGCCGTTGACATGCCTGGTGAAAATACCAAAAAAATCAGCTCTTCAGTGTGGAGGTATTTCAACAGAAAAGCGGACAACAGGTGTCAAGCCGTGTGTTGCCTTTGTCAAGCTGTAATAAGTAGGGGTAAGGACGTTAACCACCTCGGAACATCCTCCCTTATACGTCACCTGCAGCGCATTCATAATAAGTCAGTGACAAGTTCAAAAACTTTGGGTGACAGCGGAAGCAGTCCACTGACCAGTAAATCCCTTCCTCTTGTAACCAAGCTCACGCAAACCACCCCACCAACTCCCTCAGTGTCAATTTCCTCCTTCCCCAGGAATGCCAATAGTCCTGCAGGCCATGTCACTGGCAATTCTGACGATTCCTCTCCTGCCTGGGATTCCTCCGATGCATCCTTGCGTGTAACGCCTACTGCTGCTGGCGCTGCTGTTGTTGCTGCTGGGAGTCGATGGTCATCCCAGAGGGGAAGTCGGAAGACCACTTGTACTACTTCCAGTAAGCAATTGACTGTCCAACAGTCCTTTGCTAGGAAGATGAAATATCACAGCAGTCATCCTGCTGCAAAGCGGATAACTGAGGCCTTGACAACTATGTTGGAGTTAGACGTGCGTCCGGTATCCGCCGTTAGTTCACAGGGAACTACACAATTTCTTGAGGTAGTGTGCCCCCGTTACCAAATACCATCTAGGTTCCACTTCTCTAGGCAGGCGATACCGAAAATGTACACAGACCTCAGAAAAAGACTCACCAGTGTCCTAAAAAATGCAGCTGTACCCAATGTCCACTTAACCACGGACATGTGGACAAGTGGAGCAGGGCAGGGTCAGGACTATATGACTGTGACAGCCCACTGGGTAGATGTATGGACTCCCGCCGCAAGAACAGCAGCGGCGGCACCAGTAGCAGCATCTCGCAAACGCCAACTCTTTCCTAGGCAGGCTACGCTTTGTATCACCGGTTTCCAGAGTACGCACACAGCTGAAAACCTCTTACGGCAACTGAGGAAGATCATCGCGGAATGGCTTACCCCAATTGGACTCTCCTGTGGATTTGTGGCATCGGACAACGCCAGCAATATTGTGTGTGCATTAAATATGGGCAAATTCCAGCACGTCCCATGTTTTGCACATACCTTGAATTTGGTGGTGCAGAATTTTTTAAAAAACGACAGGGGCGTGCAAGAGATGCTGTCGGTGGCCAGAAGAATTGCGGGACACTTTCGGCGTACAGGCACCACGTACAGAAGACTGGAGCACCACCAAAAACTACTGAACCTGCCCTGCCATCATCTGAAGCAAGAAGTGGTAACGAGGTGGAATTCAACCCTCTATATGCTTCAGAGGTTGGAGGAGCAGCAAAAGGCCATTCAAGCCTATACAATTGAGCACGATATAGGAGGTGGAATGCACCTGTCTCAAGCGCAGTGGAGAATGATTTCAACGTTGTGCAAGGTTCTGATGCCCTTTGAACTTGCCACACGTGAAGTCAGTTCAGACACTGCCAGCCTGAGTCAGGTCATTCCCCTCATCAGGCTTTTGCAGAAGAAGCTGGAGACATTGAAGGAGGAGCTAACACGGAGCGATTCCGCTAGGCATGTGGGACTTGTGGATGGAGCCCTTAATTCGCTTAACAAGGATTCACGGGTGGTCAATCTGTTGAAATCAGAGCACTACATTTTGGCCACCGTGCTCGATCCTAGATTTAAAGCCTACCTTGGATCTCTCTTTCCGGCAGACACAAGTCTGCTGGGGTTGAAAGACCTGCTGGTGAGAAAATTGTCAAGTCAAGCGGAACGCGACCTGTCAACATCTCCTCCTTCACATTCTCCCGCAACTGGGGGTGCGAGGAAAAGGCTCAGAATTCCGAGCCCACCCGCTGGCGGTGATGCAGGGCAGTCTGGAGCGACTGCTGATGCTGACATCTGGTCCGGACTGAAGGACCTGACAACGATTACGGACATGTCGTCTACTGTCACTGCATATGATTCTCTCACCATTGAAAGAATGGTGGAGGATTATATGAGTGACCGCATCCAAGTAGGCACGTCACACAGTCCGTACTTATACTGGCAGGAAAAAGAGGCAATTTGGAGGCCCTTGCACAAACTGGCTTTATTCTACCTAAGTTGCCCTCCCACAAGTGTGTACTCCGAAAGAGTGTTTAGTGCCGCCGCTCACCTTGTCAGCAATCGGCGTACGAGGTTACATCCAGAAAGAAAATGTGGAGAAGATGATGTTCATTAAAATGAATTATAATCAATTCCTCCGTGGAGACATTGACCAGCAGCAATTGCCTCCACAAAGTACACAGGGAGCTGAGATGGTGGATTCCAGTGGGGACGAATTGATAATCTGTGAGGAGGGGGATGTACACGGTGATATATCGGAGGATGATGATGAGGTGGACATCTTGCCTCTGTAGAGCCAGTTTGTGCAAGGAGAGATTAATTGCTTCTTTTTTGGTGGGGGTCCAAACCAACCCGTCATTTCAGTCACAGTCGTGTGGCAGACCCTGTCACTGAAATGATGGGTTGGTTAAAGTGTGCATGTCCTGTTTATACAACATAAGGGTGGGTGGGAGGGCCCAAGGACAATTCCATCTTGCACCTCTTTTTTCTTTAATTTTTCTTTGCGTCATGTGCTGTTTGTGGAATGTTTTTTGGAAGGGCCATCCTGCGTGACACTGCAGTGCCACTCCTAGATGGGCCCGGTGTTTGTGTCGGCCACTAGGGTCGCTTATCTTACTCACACAGCTACCTCATTGCGCCTCTTTTTTTCTTTGCGTCATGTGCTGTTTGGGGAGGGTTTTTTGGAAGGGCCATCCTGCGTGACACTGCAGTGACACTCCTAGATGGGCACGGTGTTTGCGTCGGCCACTAGGGTCGCTTATCTTACTCACACAGCTACCTCATTGCGCCTCTTTTTTTCTTTGCGTCATGTGCTGTTTGGGGAGGGTTTTTTGGAAGGGCCATCCTGCGTGACACTGCAGTGCCACTCCTAGATGGGCCCGGTGTTTGTGTCGGCCACTAGGGTCGCTTATCTTACTCACACAGCTACCTCATTGCGCCTCTTTTTTTCTTTGCGTCATGTGCTGTTTGGGGAGGGTTTTTTGGAAGGGCCATCCTGCGTGACACTGCAGTGCCACTCCTAGATGGGCCCGGTGTTTGTGTCGGCCACTAGGGTCGCTTATCTTACTCACACAGCTACCTCATTGCGCCTCTTTTTTTCTTTGCGTCATGTGCTGTTTGGGGAGGGTTTTTTGGAAGGGCCATCCTGCGTGACACTGCAGTGCCACTCCTAGATGGGCACGGTGTTTGTGTCGGCCACTAGGGTCGCTTATCTTACTCACACAGCTACCTCATTGCGCCTCTTTTTTTCTTTGCGTCATGTGCTGTTTGGGGAGGGTTTTTTGGAAGGGCCATCCTGCGTGACACTGCAGTGACACTCCTAGATGGGCACGGTGTTTGTGTCGGCCACTAGGGTCGCTTATCTTACTCACACAGCTACCTCATTGCGCCTCTTTTTTTCTTTGCGTCATGTGCTGTTTGGGGAGTGTTTTTTGGAAGGGCCATCCTGCGTGACACTGCAGTGCCACTCCTAGATGGGCCCGGTGTTTGTGTCGGCCACTAGGGTCGCTTATCTTACTCACAAAGCTACCTCATTGCGCCTCTTTTTTTCTTTGCGTCATGTGCTGTTTGGGGAGGGTTTTTTGGAAGGACCATCCTGCGTGACACTGCAGTGCCACTCCTAGATGGGCCCGGTGTTTGTGTCGGCCACTAGGGTCGCTTATCTTACTCACACAGCTACCTCATTGCGCCTCTTTTTTTCTTTGCGTCATGTGCTGTTTGGGGAGTGTTTTTTGGAAGGGCCATCCTGCGTGACACTGCAGTGCCACTCCTAGATGGGCACGGTGTTTGTGTCGGCCACTTGGGTCGCTTAGCTTATAGAGATGAGCGGGTTCGGTTTCTCTGAATCCGAACCCGCACGAACTTCATGTTTTTTTTCACGGGTCCGAGCGACTCGGATCTTCCCGCCTTGCTCGGTTAACCCGAGCGCGCCCGAACGTCATCATGACGCTGTCGGATTCTCGCGAGACTCAGATTCTATATAAGGAGCCGCGCGTCGCCGCCATTTTCACACGTGCATTGAGATTGATAGGGAGAGGACGTGGCTGGCGTCCTCTCCATTTAGATTAGAAGAGAGAGAGAGAGATTGACCTGATTTACTGGAGCTTAGGAGTACTGTAGAACTGTAGAGAGTGCAGAGTTTACTAGTGACTGACCACAGTGACCACCAGACAGTGCAGTTTTATTTAATATATCCGTTCTCTGCCTGAAAAAAACGATACACAGTGACTCAGTCACATACCATATCTGTGTGCACTGCTCAGCCCAGTGTGCTGCATCATCTATGTATATATCTGACTGTGCTCAGCTCACACATCTTATAATTGTGGGGGAGACTGGGGAGCACTGCAGTGCCAGTTATAGGTTATAGCAGGAGCCAGGAGTACATATTATTATTAAAATTAAACAGTGCACACTTTTGCTGCAGGAGTGCCACTGCCAGTGTGACTGACCAGTGACCTGACCACACTGACCACCAGTATAGTTAGTAGTATAGTATACTATATTGTGATTGCCTGAAAAAGTTAAACACTCGTATCTGACTGTGCTCAGCTCACACATCTTATAATTGTGGGGGAGACTGGGGAGCACTGCAGTGCCAGTTATAGGTTATAGCAGGAGCCAGGAGTACATATTATTATTAAAATTAAACAGTGCACACTTTTGCTGCAGGAGTGCCACTGCCAGTGTGACTGACCAGTGACCTGACCACACTGACCACCAGTATAGTTAGTAGTATAGTATACTATATTGTGATTGCCTGAAAAAGTTAAACACTCGTCGTGTGACTTCACTTGTGTGGTGTTTTTTTTTTTATTCAATAAAAAACTCATTCTGCTGACAGACAGTGTCCAGCAGGTCCGTCATTATATAATATATACCTGTCCGGCTGCAGTAGTGATATATATATATTTTTTATATCATTATTTATCATCCAGTCGCAGCAGACACAGTACGGTAGTTCACGGCTGTAGCTACCTCTGTGTCGGCACTCGGCAGTCCGTCCATAATTGTATACCACCTACCCGTGGTTTTTTTTTCTTTCTTCTTTATACATACATACTACTACTACATCTCTTTATCAACCAGTCTATATTAGCAGCAGACACAGTACAGTACGGTAGTCCACGGCTGTAGCTACCTCTGTGTCGGCACTCGGCAGTCCGTCCATAATTGTATACCACCTACCCGTGGTTTTTTTTTCTTTCTTCTTTATACATACATACTACTACTACTACATCTCTTTATCAACCAGTCTATATTAGCAGCAGACACAGTACAGTACGGTAGTCCACGGCTGTAGCTACCTCTGTGTCGGCACTGGGCAGTCCGTCCATAATTGTATACCACCTACCCGTGGTTTTTTCTTTCTTTCTTCTTTATACATACATACTACTACTACTACATCTCTTTATCAACCAGTCTATATTAGCAGCAGACACAGTACAGTACGGTAGTCCACGGCTGTAGCTACCTCTGTGTCGGCACTGGGCAGTCCGTCCATAATTGTATACCACCTACCCGTGGTTTTTTTTCTTTCTTCTTTATACATACATACTACTACTACATCTCTTTATCAACCAGTCTATATTAGCAGCAGACACAGTACAGTACGGTAGTCCACGGCTGTAGCTACCTCTGTGTCGGCACTGGGCAGTCCGTCCATAATTGTATACCACCTACCCGTGGTTTTTTTTTCTTTCTTCTTTATACATACATACTACTACTACATCTCTTTATCAACCAGTCTATATTAGCAGCAGACACAGTACAGTACGGTAGTCCACGGCTGTAGCTACCTCTGTGTCGGCACTCGGCAGTCCGTCCATAATTGTATACCACCTACCCGTGGTTTTTTTTTCTTTCTTCTTTATACATACATACTACTACTACATCTCTTTATCAACCAGTCTATATTAGCAGCAGACACAGTACAGTACGGTAGTCCACGGCTGTAGCTACCTCTGTGTCGGCACTCGGCAGTCCGTCCATAATTGTATACCACCTACCCGTGGTTTTTTTTTCTTTCTTCTTTATACATACATACTACTACTACATCTCTTTATCAACCAGTCTATATTAGCAGCAGATACAGTACAGTACGGTAGTCCACGGCTGTAGCTACCTCTGTGTCGGCACTGGGCAGTCCGTCCATAATTGTATACCACCTACCCGTGGTTTTTTTTTCTTTCTTCTTTATACATACATACTACTACTACTACATCTCTTTATCAACCAGTCTATATTAGCAGCAGACACAGTACAGTACGGTAGTCCACGGCTGTAGCTACCTCTGTGTCGGCACTCGGCAGTCCGTCCATAATTGTATACCACCTACCCGTGGTTTTTTTTTTCCTTTCTTCTTTATACATACATACTACTACTACATCTCTTTATCAACCAGTCTATATTAGCAGCAGACACAGTACAGTACGGTAGTCCACGGCTGTAGCTACCTCTGTGTCGGCACTCGGCAGTCCATCCATAATTGTATACTAGTATCCATCCATCTCCATTGTTTACCTGAGGTGCCTTTTAGTTGTGCCTATTAAAATATGGAGAACAAAAATGTTGAGGTTCCAAAATTAGGGAAAGATCAAGATCCACTTCCACCTCGTGCTGAAGCTGCTGCCACTAGTCATGGCCGAGACGATGAAATGCCAGCAACGTCGTCTGCCAAGGCCGATGCCTAATGTCATAGTACAGAGCATGTCAAATCCAAAACACCAAATATCAGTAAAAAAAGGACTCCAAAACCTAAAATAAAATTGTCGGAGGAGAAGCGTAAACTTGCCAATATGCCATTTACCACACGGAGTGGCAAGGAACGGCTGAGGCCCTGGCCTATGTTCATGGCTAGTGGTTCAGCTTCACATGAGGATGGAGGCACTCAGCCTCTCGCTAGAAAAATGAAAAGACTCAAGCTGGCAAAAGCAGTAGCACCGCAAAGAACTGTGCGTTCTTCGAAATCCCAAATCCACAAGGAGAGTCCAATTGTGTCGGTTGCGATGCCTGACCTTCCCAACACTGGACGTGAAGAGCATGCGCCTTCCACCATTTGCACGCCCCCTGCAAGTGCTGGAAGGAGCACCCGCAGTCCAGTTCCTGATAGTCAGATTGAAGATGTCAGTGTTGAAGTACACCAGGATGAGGAGGATATGGGTGTTGCTGGCGCTGGGGAGGAAATTGACCAGGAGGATTCTGATGGTGAGGTGGTTTGTTTAAGTCAGGCACCCGGGGAGACACCTGTTGTCCGTGGGAGGAATAGGGCCGTTGACATGCCTGGTGAAAATACCAAAAAAATCAGCTCTTCGGTGTGGAAGTATTTCACCAGAAATGCGGACAATAGGTGTCAAGCCGTGTGTTCCCTTTGTCAAGCTGTAATAAGTAGGGGTAAGGACGTTAACCACCTCGGAACATCCTCCCTTATACGTCACCTGCAGCGCATTCATAATAAGTCAGTGACAAGTTCAAAAACTTGGGCCGACAGCGGAAGCAGTCCACTGACCAGTAAATCCCTTCCTCTTGTAACCAAGCTCACGCAAACCACCCCACCAACTCCCTCAGTGTCAATTTCCTCCTTCCCCAGGAATGCCAATAGTCCTGCAGGCCATGTCACTGGCAATTCTGACGAGTCCTCTCCTGCCTGGGATTCCTCCGATGCATCCTTGCGTGTAACGCCTACTGCTGCTGGCGCTGCTGTTGTTGCTGCTGGGAGTCGATGGTCATCCCAGAGGGGAAGTCGTAAGCCCACTTGTACTACTTCCAGTAAGCAATTGACTGTCCAACAGTCCTTTGCGAGGAAGATGAAATATCACAGCAGTCATCCTGTTGCAAAGCGGATAACTGAGTCCTTGACAACTATGTTGGTGTTAGACGTGCGTCCGGTATCCACCGTTAGTTCACAGGGAACTAGACAATTTATTGAGGCAGTGTGCCCCCGTTACCAAATACCATCTAGGTTCCACTTCTGTAGGCAGGCGATACCGAGAATGTACACGGACGTCAGAAAAAGACTCACCAGTGTCCTAAAAAATGCAGTTGTACCCAATGTCCACTTAACCACGGACATGTGGACAAGTGGAGCAGGGCAGGGTCAGGACTATATGACTGTGACAGCCCACTGGGTAGATGTATGGACTCCCGCCGCAAGAACAGCAGCGGCGGCACCAGTAGCAGCATCTCGCAAACGCCAACTCTTTCCTAGGCAGGCTACGCTTTGTATCACCGCTTTCCAGAATACGCACACAGCTGAAAACCTCTTACGGCAACTGAGGAAGATCATCGCAGAATGGCTTACCCCAATTGGACTCTCCTGTGGATTTGTGGCATCGGACAACGCCAGCAATATTGTGTGTGCATTAAATATGGGCAAATTCCAGCACGTCCCATGTTTTGCACATACCTTGAATTTGGTGGTGCAGAATTTTTTAAAAAACGACAGGGGCGTGCAAGAGATGCTGTCGGTGGCCAGAAGAATTGCGGGACACTTTCGGCGTACAGGCACCACGTACAGAAGACTGGAGCACCACCAAAAACTACTGAACCTGCCCTGCCATCATCTGAAGCAAGAAGTGGTAACGAGGTGGAATTCAACCCTCTATATGCTTCAGAGGTTGGAGGAGCAGCAAAAGGCCATTCAAGCCTATACAATTGAGCACGATATAGGAGGTGGAATGCACCTGTCTCAAGCGCAGTGGAGAATGATTTCAACGTTGTGCAAGGTTCTGATGCCCTTTGAACTTGCCACACGTGAAGTCAGTTCAGACACTGCCAGCCTGAGTCAGGTCATTCCCCTCATCAGGCTTTTGCAGAAGAAGCTGGAGGCATTGAAGAAGGAGCTAAAAGGGAGCGATTCCGCTAGGCATGTGGGACTTGTGGATGCAGCCCTTAATTCGCTTAACAAGGATTCACGGGTGGTCAATCTGTTGAAATCAGAGCACTACATTTTGGCCACCGTGCTCGATCCTAGATTTAAAACCTACCTTGGATCTCTCTTTCCGGCAGACACAAGTTGCCCTCCCACAAGTGTGTACTCCGAAAGAGTGTTTAGTGCCGCCGCTCACCTTGTCAGCAATCGGCGTACGAGGTTACATCCAGAAAATGTGGAGAAGATGATGTTCATTAAAATGAATTATAATCAATTCCTCCGCGGAGACATTGACCAGCAGCAATTGCCTCCACAAAGTACACAGGGAGCTGAGATGGTGGATTCCAGTGGGGACGAATTGATAATCTGTGAGGAGGGGGATGTACACGGTGATATATCGGAGGATGATGATGAGGTGGACATCTTGCCTCTGTAGAGCCAGTTTGTGCAAGGAGAGATTAATTGCTTCTTTTTTGGTGGGGGTCCAAACCAACCCGTCATATCAGTCACAGTCGTGTGGCAGACCCTGTCACTGAAATTATGGGTTGGTTAAAGTGTGCATGTCCTGTTTATACAACATAAGGGTGGGTGGGAGGGCCCAAGGACAATTCCATCTTGCACCTCTTTTTTCTTTTATTTTTCTTTGCGTCATGTGCTGTTTGGGGAGGGTTTTTTGGAAGGGACATCCTGCGTGACACTGCAGTGCCACTCCTAGATGGGCCCGGTGTTTGTGTCGGCCACTAGGGTCGCTAATCTTACTCACACAGCTACCTCATTGCGCCTCTTTTTTTCTTTGCGTCATGTGCTGTTTGGGGAGGGTTTTTTGGAAGGGACATCCTGCGTGACACTGCAGTGCCACTCCTAGATGGGCCAGGTGTTTGTGTCGGGCACTTGGGTCGCTGAGCTTAGTCACACAGCTACCTCATTGCACCTCTTTTTTTCTTTGTGTCATGTGCTGTTTGGGGAGTGTTTTTTGGAAGGGCCATCCTGCGTGACACTGCAGTGCCACTCCTAGATGGGCCAGGTGTTTGTGTCGGCCACTAGGGTCGCTTAGCTTAGTCATCCAGCGACCTCGGTGCAAATTTTAGGACTAAAAATAATATTGTGAGGTGTGAGGTATTCAGAATAGACTGAAAATGAGTGGAAATTATGGTTTTTGAGGTTAATAATACTTTGGGATCAAAATGACCCCCAAATTCTATGATTTAAGCTGTTTTTTAGTGTTTTTAAAAAAAAAACACCCCAATCCAAAACACACCCGAATCCGACAAAAAAAATTCGGTGAGGTTTTGCCAAAACGCGGTCGAACCCAAAACACGGCCGCGGAACCGAACCCAAAACCAAAACTCAAAACCCGAAAAATTTCAAGTGCACATCTCTAGTGTGAACTGTCTCCTCCCTCTATGCCCCTCAGGGCCGAAACTAGGACTACCGGCACCCGGGGCAAGACAGAAATTTTGCGCCCCCCCCCCCAAAATAAATAAATAAATATATATATATAATAAAATAGAAAAATAAAAACAAAAAAAAATAAGAAACAAACAAATTCAACACAGATATCCCTCAGACCAGCAGACACCAGTAATACACACATGATAGAGATATATATATATATATATATACACACACACACACACACACACACGCGTGTATATATGTACACAGCCACATACACATATATATATATATATATATATATATATATATATATATATACGTGCAAAAAAGAACCGTCACTCGTAGCTGTAGTGAATCTGATGCGGTGCCTTCAGTAAGAGTGTGATAAAGCAAATGGAAGGACTGCGGCACTCGAAAATCAAGGTGAAAAAAGTGCTGGTTTATTGGAACAAATCCATCATAAAGATGCCGTGTAGAGCCGACGTTTCGGTGCCAAGCACCGTTTTCAAGGCAGGCATGTACAGATTGAACAAAAAAAAAAGCTTTTTTTTTTGTTCAATCTGTACATGCCTGCCTTGAAAACGGTGCTTGGCACCGAAACGTCGGCTCTACACGGCATCTTTATGATGGATTTGTTCCAATAAACCAGCACTTTTTTCACCTTGATTTTCGAGTGCCGCAGTCCAGTGGCGGTTCTTGCCGCGGGCAAGCGGTACTTTTGCCCGGGGCGCCGCCTTCCGGAGGGCGCTGGCGCCATCCGGAGGGCGCCGCACCAGGGCAAGAACCGCCACTGTGCCCCCCGCAGTGCCCTGCTGTGCCCCCCGCTTGGAAGGGAACCAGACGCGTAGCGTCTAGTTTCCCTTCATTGAGAGGACCTTAGTTGTGCGGTGCGCGATGACGTCATCGCGCACCGCACAGCAATGGTCCTCTCCATGAAGGGAAACTAGACGCTACGGTCTAGTTTCCCTTCGTCTAGAGGACCTTTGCTGTGCGATGCGCGATGACGTCATCGCGCACCGCACAGCACAGTGGCACAGACACTAGGGGTCATAATTGACCTCTAGTGTCTATGCTGTTCTATGGGAGAGACGTAATAACGTCTCTCCCATAGATCGAAGAGGAGAGCAGAAGAGCGCCGCCGCCGGCGGAGGGGGTCTGGATCAGGAACGGGGATGGTAAGTATACTTTTTCTTTCTTTTTCTTTTTTCTTTCAGCGCGTTGACCACGCCCCCTATTGAAGCCACGCCCCCCATATTTTGCCCGGGGCGCCACAAAACATAGAACCGGCCCTGCCGCAGTCCTTCCATTTGCTATATATATATATATATCCCCTTGAAGAAGTCCTCATTTCAGGACGAAACGCGTTGGGACAGGGACTGGATGCCCACCCCTTTCTGACTTCCTATCCGTGGACAGATAAGCCATGTTTTTATCTTACTTTCTGTACGTTTGATACCTGCATTCATGGATGAATTTTAATCCAATACCCATACCTGTGGACAGATAAGCCTATTATATTCTTTTATATTGTACGATTAATACCTGCACTTTCTATTTTTGAATCAGCTGCTATATATGTCCTTTTATTTTGTGTACTGTTTTATTTATATATGTGACCTGCATGTTCTGGCAGGAGTGTGTTCATTAAACTATTGTTTTTAACTAAACATAGTTTCTCCTTTTAAAATTGGAACCTGCACAGTTCCTATAAATTGTTTATTCTGAAAAACATCTGTGGAAATTTGAAAACAGTACACACTATGTTTATTTTATCTCTCCTTTACATGTGCTGTCTATAAGAGTCATCTACCAGAAATACCCGCAGCTAAGTTTATTATAATTTATCTGTTTTATTATCACAAATCTTTTTCACGAGGAGTGAGTCACCAACACTACCAGGCGCTTTTTTATACTTCATTTTTTAATATATATATATATATATATATATATATATATATATATATATCTGTATATATCTGTATATCTGTAGCTGTCACAGTGGTGAAAATGAGCAGTAGTTTGAATGAGCTGCAGGGGTTAACACCAGTCACAATGAATATGTGTGTGTGTTTTACCTCCGTCTCTCGCTGTCCTGCTTCCATCCATCACTGTGCTGTCGGGCTGAATGCAATGCTGTGTGGGGCCAGAAAAAGGTCAGTAGCTGACCACATTCGTAGCTCGTGCGGGCGGGCAGTATACTTTTTTGGGCTTGCCGCCGCTGCTTAGGAAGGGAAACTAGACGTTACCCTGACTCCCTAGCTCCAGCAGCCGTGGCCAGCTTTCTGCAATGCCTCATGGGATTTGTAGTCTCTATGCTACTGCATAAAGTCTAAGCAGTAGCACACATGACTACAAATCCCATTTTTCTTCAATAGATTCTCTGCTGTGTCAGACCCAGCTGATCCCAGCGCCCTATAAAATCCCGCGCCCGGGTCACATGCCCCCCCTAGCCCCTCCCTAGTTTTGGCTCTGCCCTCCTCCAGACTCCAGTTTTAGAATTGTACCCAGTGAGACTGGATGCACTACAGGGGAGCTCTACTGAGTTTCTCTGAAAAGACTTATGTTAGTTTTTCTTATTTTCAGGGAGGCTGCTGGCAACAGTCTCCCTGCTTCGTGGAACTTAGGGGAGAGAAGTATGACCAACTTCTAGTGAGTTCAATGGCTCTGCTTCTGGCTGACAGGACACCATTAGCTCCTGAGGGTGCTGATCGCTATGTACGCCTAGATGCCCACTCCCGTAGCCTGCCATCACCCCCTTACAGAGCCAGAAGTCAGAAGACAGGCGAGTAGCAGAAGAACAGAAGACTTCTTCTCCAGTGACGGCATTCTGAGGTACCACGCAGCGAGCGGAATGCTGTGCGCCATGCTCCCACACAAACACAGGCACTGCAGGGTGCAGGGCGTGTGGGTGGGGAAGGGGGGCACCCTGGGCAGCATAAATTCCTCACAAAAGGCTGGCAAAAGTGGACATTAGTGCCTGGGCACTGTACTTACCCCGCCAGCGTAATTAATTATTTGTTTCTGAGCGGGACAGAAGCGTGCCATTACAGCGGCGGGGCTTCTTCCTCACCTCACCAGCACATCTATAGAGCGTAACAAGTCTATCACTATAGAGTTTATTATTTCCCAGAATGTGTACTTTTGGCGCTGGATTGTGAGCTGAAAAATCCTCTCTGTCCCTCTGACAGATTTACTGTAGGTCTATCCCCCATAAGCCGATGTGTCTGTGGGTACTTGGTACATGTGTGTCAACATGTCGGTGGCTGAATGTTTTTCCCAAGAGGAAACTATATTAGGAATGCAGACATATGATGGTGGCCCTGTTGGCACCACCAATAACTGACTGGGTGAAAGTTTCAGTAATATCAGAGTGAGGTTGGATAAATCTGTGACCCAGACACAGACGTAGAGAAAAGATGTGATGTTCATGGCTATGCTTCTTTTCACTCAGGCCCGCAAAAATGTTACTACACATCGATACTGACACGGATACTGATTCCTATGTCGGCCATAATATTTCCTGATTAGATCCAATATTGGAAAGGAGCATTCAGTACATGATTGTGGATATTAAGGACATATTAACATCACTGAGGACCCTGCTGTTCCTGACAAAGGGGTATATATGTATGTATATATAGATATATAATGAAAGCTGATGTAACGTTCCTCCATCTCTGTTTGAGAAAGTCTGGGCCAGCTCGACAAGATGGTTTCAAATCCCCAAAAGGTTTCCGGTTGTTTATTCATTTCCTGCTGCGGACAGAATAAAGTGGGAGTCACCCCCTCTTCTGCACGGGGCCCTGTCACAAATCCAGCGGATCGTATGCAGGAAGCTACATTATTTCTAGTTATGTAACCACGGGTACATTACTTAGACCTGCCATTACATGCGCATGGGTGAGTAGTAGTATTCAAGAATTGGTCGAATACCTCGTCATCCGATATAGATATCTTGGAGAGATGGGATTACTCCTTACGTTGGATCATATCAAGGACACTGCAGCATACTTACGACTGCAAGGGATATAGGACTCTTGAGTTCACGGGCCAATTTCATGGCAGTCTCGGATAGGAGGGCATTGTGGATTCACCAAGGGAATGCTGATGCTGACTCCAAGAAGAAAGGGAGTCTCTTCCCTATGAAGGTGAAGCCTTGTTTGGTGACGGCCTAGTTAATTTGATCTCGGCAGCTCCCGCAGGTAAGTCAACCTTCTTGCCCTATGTTCCCTCTCAACGGATGAAGACGCATCATTGTCTAACGCAGTCATTTTGGCCCAATAGATATGCAAGAAGTTAAGATTCCCCTTTCTTTGCAGGTAGAGGAAGGAAAAGAGGGAAGAGGTCTGTAGCCTCTTCAAGATCGCAGGAGCAGAGATCGTCCTCTGCTTCTGCCAAATCCACTGCATGACGCTAGGGCTTTCTTGCAGGAGCCCGCACCAGTGGGGGCACGTCTAAAACACTTCAGTCAGTTCTGGATTAATTTAGACCTGGACTCGTGGGTTTTACAAATAGTGTCACAAGGGTACAAACTGGGGTTTCAAGACGTTCCCCCTCACCGATTGTTCAAATCGGCCTTAGTCAGCAGGGAGAAGGTTTTTATTCAAGCCTCTTCGTGGTCCCGATGCCGGACGGCTCAGTCAGACCAATCTTAAATCTGAAATCCCTCAATTTCTACCTAAAGAAATTCAATTTCAAGATGGAATCTCTCAGGGTAGGGATCTCCAGTCCGGAGGAAGGAGATTTCATGGTTTTGGTAGACATAAGGATGCCTAATTACATGTTCCCGTTTAGCCACTGCATAAAGCTACCTGAGGTTTGCAATTCAGGATTGTCATTACCAATTTCAGACGTTGCCGTTTGGTCTGTCCACGGCTCCGAGGATTTTCACCAGGGTGATGGCGGAAATGATGGTTCTCCTTCGCAAGCAAGGAGTCACAATTATCCAGTACTTGGATGATCTCCTGATAAAGGCGAGATCCAGGGACCAGTTGGTGCAAAACATCTACTCTCCCTGACAGTTCTTCAACAACATGGTTGGCTCCTAAACTTGCCAAAATCGCAGTTGGTCCCAATGACGCGGTTGTTGTTTTTGGGAGTCATACTGGACACAGAAGAGGCTTTCTTCCAGTGGAAAGGCTATGGAGATCCAGAGTCTGGTCAAACAAATTCTAAAACCAGCAAGAGTGTTAATCCATCAACGCATTCTGTTGCTGGGGAAGATGGTTGCGGCCTACGAGGCCATTCAGTTTGGCAGGTTCCATGCCAGAGTGTTCCAGTGGGACCTGTTGGACAAGTGGTCCGGATCCCACCTACACATGCACCGGAGGATAATCCTGTCTTCCAAGACCAGAATCTCACTCCATTGGTGGCTGCACAGTTCTCACCTCCTAGAGGGGCGATGGTTCGGGATCCAGGACTGGATCCTAGGGACCACGGATGCAACCCTCCGAGGCTGGGGAGCAGTCACACAGGGGGAAAACATCCAAGGAAGATGGTCAAGTCAGGAAAGTTGTCTCCACATAAATATTCTGGAGTTAAGGGCCATTTAATAACTGCAGACACAGTACGCACTGGGACGGGTGCCCAGCATCCTCTACGGACTAAGAGAAAAGGATTTACCGGTAGGTATTAAAATCCTATTTTCTCTAACGTCCTAGAGGATGCTGGGGACTCCGTAAGGACCATGGGGATAGACAGGCTCCGCAGGAGACATGGGTACTTTAAGAAAGACTTTAGTTCTGGGTGTACACTGGCTCCTCCATCTATGCCCCTCCTCCAGACCTCAGTTTGATACTGTGCCCAGTGGAGACTGGGTGCTTTTCAGGAGCTCTCCTGAGCTTTCTGACAGAAAGTATTTTGTTAGGTTTTTAATTTTCAGGGAGCACTGCTGGCAACAGACTCCCTCATCGAGGGACTGAGGGGAGAGAAGCAGCCCTACTCTCCGAGTTGCAAGGTCCTGCTTCTTAGGCTACTGGACACCATTAGTTCCAGAGGGATTGGTACGCAGGATCTCACCATCGCCGTCCGTCCCAGAGCCGCGCCTCCGTCCCCCTTGCAGAGCCGGAAGATAGAAGCCGGGTGAGTATGAGAAGAAGAGAAGACTTCAGAGGTGGCAGAAGACTTCATGATCTTCACTGAAGTAACGCACAGCACTGCAGCTGTGCGCCATTGCTCCCATACACCTCACACACTCCAGTCACTGTAAGGGTGCAGGGCGCAGGGGGGGGGGGGGGCACCTGGGCAGCAATATAAACCTCTTTTTGGCAAAACTATAACACATATACAGCTGGGCACTGTATATATGTATGAGCCCCCACCAATTTTACAGTTTAAGCGGGACAGAAGCCCACCGCCGAGGGTGCGGGGCTTCTCTCTCAGCACTCACCAGCGCCATTTTTTTCTTCACAGCACCGCTGAGAGGAAGCTCCCCGGACTCTCCCCTGCTTATACCATAGTAGACAAGAGAGTTGAAAAGAGGGGGGGAGCACATAATTCGGCGCAAATTACATACAGCAGTACTACTGGGCAAACATTAAGTTACTGTGAATTCCTGGGTTATATAGCGCTGGGGTGTGTGCTGGCATACTCTCTCTCTGTCTCTCCAAAGGGCCTTGTGGGGAAACTGTCTTCAGAAAAAGCATTCCCTGTGTTTGTGGTGTGTCGGTACACGTGTGTCGACATGTCTGAGGAAGAAGGCTATATTAGAGAGGAGCAGGAGCAAATGAATGTGGTGTCTCCACCGACAGCTGATTGGATGGATATGTGGAATGTTTTAAATGCTAGTGTAAACTCATTGCACAAAAGATTAGACAAGGCTGAAGCTTTGGGACAGTCAGGGTCTCAACCCATGCCTGATCCTATGTTGCAGGGACTGTCAGGGTCTCATAAGCGCCCACTATCCCAGATTGTTGACACAGACACCGACATGGATTCTGACTCCAGTGTCGATTACGATGATGCAAAGTTACAGCCAAAATTGGCAAAATCCATTCGATATATGATTATGGCAATAAAAGATGTTTTGCACATCAGAGAGGAATCCCCTGTCCCTGACAAGAGGGTACATATGTACAAGGGAAAAAAGCCTGAGGTAACCTTTGAGGGGGTCACACGAGCTGAACGAGTTATGTGAAAAAGCTTGGGAATCTCCAGATAAAAGACTGCAGATTTCCAAAAGGATTCTTATGGCGTATCCTTTCCCATCAATGGATAGGTTACGATGGGAATCCTCCCCTAGGGTGGACAAAGCATTAACACGCTTATCCAAGAAGGTAGCCCTCCCGTCCCAGTATACGGCTACCCTCAAAGAGTCTGCTGACCGCAAACAGGAGATTACCCTGAAGTCCATTTATACACATTCAGGTACCTTACTCAGACCGGCAATTGCGTCGGCCTGGGTGTGTAGTGCTGTAGCGGCATGGACGGTTACCTTATCTGAGGGGATGGATACCATAGATAAGGATACTATTTTATTGACCCTGGGGCATATAAGAGATGCTGTCCTATATATGTGTGTATGCAAACTACAGGTGGTGCTGCAGGGCTCACACCCTTTTACTTGTCTTGTAGAGCAACTCTGGAGCTGTTACTGGGTCCAGCTGCTGCAAGAAATCAGCTTGAATGCTTCAGGGGCTGGGGCATGGCCAACATGAGCCCACACTGATGGGGGTGTATAAAGCGATTTAGGCGTCATCCAAGCGCAACCCCACAAAGGCCGCCATGCCCTGCGTGACCCTTTTCTCTTTTCATATGCAGACGAGGGTTGCAGCCAACTATGCCCACTGCTTGGATGACATCACCATATGCAAATCCATCTGCTGCAGGCCTTCCCCCAGGAATACTTGCACTAGTTGTTGCATTTGGTTTGTTGTTTGGGGGTGCTTCAGTATTAGGCAGCCTTCTGCCCTCCCACATTCGTCTGAAAATGTGTTCTCCCTGCAGTTGTTGTCCCCAGATGAGAGTTCCCTTGTGCTGCCTCAGTTGAATCTCCTTAACTTGACAGGGGTGTGCCCGAGCAGCCGCCCTCCACAGCCCTATCCCAACACATACTTATCTTGCATATGAGATCTCTTGATCATGAAGATAGTTCTCACAGGGTGAGGTTCATCCATTACATTTTAAAGTAGGAAGGTACAAATTACATATTCAAATTACATATATGTGCTGGATTCAAATGTTTTCCCCCCTTCCTTTCTCAATTGTGCCCATCAGCAGCTATTCTAATGTTACTGCCAATGGGTGTGACACATTAATTTCTTCTGTGGTGTACACTGGACTCCACAAGGATTCACATTGGGGTGTAGAGTAGGATCTTGATCTGAGGCACCAACAGGCTCAAAGCTTTTGACTGTTCCCAAGATGCTCCTCTATAACCTCGCTTCCATGAACAGGGAGCTCAGTTTGTAGTTGGTGCCTTCAGTAGCAGGCCACTTAACAGGGGTCTGCCTCAGGCAGCCTATTCTTAGCTATTAATTTTGGCAAGAAAAGAAGAACTTTTTTTTATAAGAATCTACAAGGGCTGCAGCAGGCTAGGTCTAATAGACTTCTTTACTGCAGCTCCATCACTCCCAGTGGCGCAGTATACTCCCGTGCCCCGGTTGCTGGGTCACTGCAGCGGAGGCTCCGGTTTCTTCCTAAGGTCAGTCACACACACACAACCCTCCGGGATCACGAGGCCGCTGATGGGGGCGGGCCGTGTGCGCACTGGCGTGGACACTGATTACTGGGCAGCCGCTCCACTAGCCACCAGGGACAGTTAAGGAGCACAGCTCTGGGTTTTTTTTCTCCTATATTAACCCCATTTTGTACTACCCGCAGTGCATTGTGATAGGTAATGGGGCCTGATTCAGGTTGGATCGCAATCCAACTGCAAAAACTGCTAAGAGCATACGCATCCGCCTGCATTTTCTGCGGCACCCCGGTGAATCGGTGAAGGGGGGGGGGGGGGGAGGGGGGTCAACAACACTCCATTTCCAAGTCGGAGATGGAGCGGTGCGGGGGCACGGTTTCAAAACGGGGTCGGCAACGGAGAAACAGGAGGTGTGGTCAGAGCAGCTGCATGACATCACATGGGCCGGACTCTGCCAGTGGAGCCCCAGCGTCATGAGGTAGATTTTGTAGAGGCTGGGGAGGACTTCTGTTCCTGGGAACTAGCTGTGTTGTGCAGCTTTATTCCTCTGCCCCTACCTCTGGCAAGAAAGGACGCACCTCGCACTTTCTTGTTTCTTTGTGACCGAAAGGACTGCATTTGATAATGCGGAGCTTTCTTATGCTGTGAGGGAACATAAGGTAAAAATTTGATTTTCCAACTGTAGCTGTGCGTGTTAATGCTTTGTCCATCCTAGGGGAGGATTTCCATCGTAACCTATCCGTTGATGGAAAAGGATACGCCATAAGAATCCTTTTGGAAATCTGCAGTCTTTTATCTGGAGATTCCCAAGCTTTTTCACATAACTCGTTCAGCTCGTGTGACCCCCTCAAAGGTTACCTCAGGCTTCTTTCCCTTGTACATATGTACCCTCTTGTCAGGGACAGGGGGTTCCTCTGTGATGTGCAAAACATCTTTTATTGCCATAATCATATATCGAATGGATTTTGCCAATTTTGGCTGTAACTTTGCATCATCGTAATCGACACTGGAGTCAGAATCCATGTCGGTATCTGTGTCAACAATCTGGGATAGTGGGCGCTTATGAGACCCTGACAGTCCCTGCAACATAGGATCAGACATGGGTTGAGACCCTGACTGTCCCAAAGCTTCAGCCTTGTCTAATCTTTTGTACAATGAGTTTACACTAGCATTTAAAGCATTCCACATATCCATCCAATCAGGTGTCAGTGAGGACACCACATTCATTTGCTCCCGCTCCTCTCTAATATAGCCTTCTTCCTCAGACATGTCGACACACGTGTACCGACACACCACACACACAGGGAATGCTTTTTCTGAAGACAGTTTCCCCACAAGGCCCTTTGGAGAGACAGAGAGAGAGTATGCCAGCACACACCCCAGCGCTATATAACCCAGGAATAACACAGTAACTTAATGTTTGTCCAGTAGCGCTGCTGTATGTAATTTGCGCCGAATTTTGTGCCCCCCCCCCCCCCCCCCTCTTTTCAACCATCTTCTCTACCGTGGTATAAGCAGGGGAGAGTCCGGGGAGCTTCCTCTCAGCGGTGCTGTGGAGAAAAAATGGCGCTGGTGAGTACTGAGGGAGAAGCCCCGCCCCCTCGGCGGCGGGCTTCTGTCCCGCTTAAACTGTAAAATTGGCGGGGGCTCATACATATATACAGTGCCCAGCTGTATATATGTTATATTTTTGCCAAAAAGAGGTTTATATTGCTGCCCAGGGTGCCCCCCCTGCGCCCTGCACCCTTACAGTGACCGGAGTATGCGAGGTGTATGGGAGCAATGGCGCACAGCTGCAGTGCTGTGCGTTACCTCAGTGAAGATCATGAACTCTGCGGAGCCCGTCTATCCCCATGGTCCTTACGGAGTCCCCAGCATCCTCTAGGACGTTAGAGAAACTAGGATTTTAATACCTACCGGTAAATCCTTTTCTCTTAGTCTGTAGAGGATGCTGGGCACCCGTCCCAGTGTGTACTGTGTCTGCAGTTATTAAATGGCCCTTAACTCCAGAACATGTATGTGGAGACAACTTTCCTGACTTGACCATCTTCCTTGGACGTTTTCCCCCTGTGTGACTGCTTCCCAGCCTCGGAGGGTTGCATCTGTGGTCCCTAGGATCCAGTGCTGGATCCCGAACCATCGCCCCTCTAGGAGGTGAGAACTGTGCAGCCACCAATGGAGTGAGATTCTGGTCTTGGAAGACAGGATTATCCTCCGGTGCATGTGTAGGTGGGATCCGGACCACTTGTCCAACAGGTCCCACTGGAACACTCTGGCATGGAACCTGCCAAACTGAATGGCCTCGTAGGCCACAACCATCTTCCCCAGCAACCGAATGCATTGATGGATTAACACTCTTGCTGGTTTCAGAATTTGTTTGACCAGACTCTGGATCTACATAGCCTTTCCCCTGGAAGAAAACCTCTTCTGTGTCCAGTATGACTCCCAAAAACAACTACCGCGTCATTGGGACCAACTGCGATTTTGGCAAGTGTAGGAGCCAACCATGTTGTTGAAGAACTGTCAGGGAGAGTGCAATGTTTTGCACCAACTGGTCCCTGGATCTCGCCTTTATCAGGAGATCATCCAAGTACGGGATAATTGTGACTCCTTGCTTGCGAAGGAGAACCATCATTTCCGCCATCACCCTGGTGAAAATCCTCGGAGCCGTGGACAGACCAAACGGCAATGTCTGAAATTGGTAATGACAATCCTGAATTGCAAACCTTAGGTAGCTTGATGCAGTGGCTAAATGAGAACATGTAAGTAGGCATCCTTTATGTCTACCAAAACCATGAAATCTCTTTCCTCCGGACTGGAGATCACTACCCTGAGAGATTCCATCTTGAAATTGAATTTCTTTAGGAAGAAATTGAGGGATTTCAGATTTTAGATTGGTCTGACTGAGCCGTCCGGCTTCGGGACCACGAAGAGGCTTGAATAAAAACCTTCTCCCTGCTGACTAAGGCCAATTTGAACAATCGGTGAGGGGGAACGTCTTGAAACCCCAGTTTGTACCCTTGGGACACTATTTGTAAAACCCACGAGTCCAGGTCCGAATGAATCCAGAACTGACTGAAGAGTTTTAGACGTGCCCCCACTGGTGTGGGCTCCTGCAAGAAAGCCCCAGCGTCATGCAGTGGATTTGGCAGAAGCAGAGGACAATCTCTGCTCCTGCGATCTTGAAGAGGCTACAGACCTCTTCCTTCTCCTTCCTCTACCTGCAAAGAAAGGGGAATCTTAACTTCTTGCATATCTATTGGGCCAAAATGACTGCGGTAGATAATGATGCGTCTTCATCCGTTGAGAGGGAACATAGGGCAAGAAGGTTGACTTACCTGCGGGAGCTGCCGAGATCAAATTAACTAGGCCGTCGCCAAACAAGGCTTCACCTTCATAGGGAAGAGACTCCCTTTCTTCTTGGAGTCAGCATCAGCATTCCCTTGGTGAATCCACAATGCCCTCCTATCCGAGACTGCCATGAAATTGGCCCGTGAACTCAAGAGTCCTATATCCCTTGCAGTCGTAAGTATGCTGCAGTGTCAACAGGCCAACTAAACCCTCCCCCCTCCTTTTACCCCATCACTTTGTCCAGTCCCTGTGGTCCATACTGTATTGCCATTATTATGCATGTTGCTGTGCTGGCCCTTTTCTGAATGTCCCTGCCACCGCCACCGAAGAGCTGGATAGCCCAGTATGAAAACCACCTGCCGGCCTCACTGACGGTCCGAGTCAAAGGCTCCATTTTTTTTTTAAAGATCCCTCTGCCAAGTTAAGGGGGGCTTAAGGGGGCCCCAGAGATATCAGTGTACTGGGGCCCAAGATTTCTGTTGCTGGCCCTGACCCTCAGGGGCGTATCTACCCCTTGGCCAGGATGTCACTTGCCAGGAGCACCATCCAGGTTTCAGTTGGGGGATTAGAGTTCATACAGTAATTAAATGTTTTCATATTGATAACTACATCTCCCAGCATATACAGTGTGCTGGGGATGCTAACAAGCTTTATTTAAAAGTTTAAAAAACATTGCTTTCATAATTGCAATGGTTAAAAAGGGAGAGCTATAAATCAATTTATCAGTGAATGATCGCAGTTTGAGCCGTTACATTTTACTGAACCACCTATCCCTCCACACTCACTACCTGTCCTCAGGATACATTTACCATCCTGGCAGACGGTATACCGGCGGTCATTTGACCGATGTTGGAATCCTGACACCACTTGGGAGACTGGTGCCGGCACACAGACAGCCAACATCCCGAAGGTGAGTATTGGAGGGAGGGTTAGGAGTCGGACCAGGGGAGGTGGTGTAAGGGAAGAAACTAGGAGGGGGGGGGGGTTGCCCTAGCTGCCACCCCCTGAGGGTTAGCCCTATCCACCACCCCCCCAGAGGGTTAGTATTAGGATTGGGGATCATGTGACCTCTGGAATCCCGAGCGCCGGATGCCATACCCAACCCCCTTTACTTTTTCAGGCATTTCTATCTCTCCTCTCTCTATGGTGTTCCAATTGCCCACTTTCCCTTGTGCTTTACTCTCTCTCTCTCTCTCTCTCTCTCCTTTGTTTAGAGCATCAGTATCTGTAGTCCACTTATACCCTTATTTTTTCCAGTGTTTCACTAACTCTCTGATGTAATGAGGATGTATGGTCTAGAGGGATCAGTAATGCATTGTACTGTATAGAGGCGTCAGGGATGTAGCGTAGGGAATAGAGGCGTCAGGGATGTAGCGTAGGGAATAGAGGCGTCAGGGATGTGGCGTAGGGAATAGAGGCGTCAGGGATGTGGCGTAGGGAATAGAGGCGTCAGGGATGTGGCGTAGGGAATAGAGGCGTCAGGGATGTGGCGTAGGGAATAGAGGCGTCATGGATGTGGCGTAGGGAATAGAGGCATCATGGATGTGGCGTAGGAAATAGAGGCGTCAGGGATGTGGCGTAGGAAATAGAGGCGTCAGGGATGTGGCGTAGGGAATAGAGGCGTCAGGGATGTGGCGTAGGGAATAGAGGCGTCAGGGATGTGGCGTAGGGAATAGAGGCGTCAGGGATGTGGCGTAGGGAATAGAGGCGTCAGGGATGTGGCGTAGGGAATAGAGGCATCAGGGATGTGGCGTAGGGAATAGAGGCGTCAGGGATGTGGCGTAGGGAATAGAGGTGTCAGGGATGTAGCGTAGGGAATATAGGCATCAGGGATGTACTAGCAGGTATATAGAGGTCAGTGTACTGTAAAGAGGTGTCAGTAATGCAGTGATGGTTATAGAAAGGTCAGTGATGTAGTGTAGGGTATAGAGGGGTCAGTTATGTAGTGTGGGGTAAAGAGGGGTCAGTAAAGATACTAAGCTGAAGTACTTAGAACACTTCTTGAATTAAGACACAACCTGCAAGAAAAAGTATGCAATATGGGTGAAAAGGCAAATGTCAGAGGTCTGATACAAGTGACCAGCTCCATACCTTGCACCACATAGTGTTATGTTAAACTGGGATATGTTCTTTTTTGGTGTGTGTGTGTGTGTGTGTGTGTGTGTGTGTGTGTGTGTGTGGGTGTGTGTGTGTGTGTGTGTGTGTGTGTGTGTGTGTGTGTGTGTGGGTGTGTGGGTGTGTGTGGGTGTGGGTGGGTGTGTGTGGGTGTGTGGGTGCCAAAGGCTGCCTGCCTTATTGCTCCTCCCCCATCCGGCTCCCAAGCACCTCTGCTGCCCAGTGATCCAGGAGCCTGCTGCTAGGAAGAAGTGGCCGAGCTTCAGCAAGCGAGTCTGGAAACTGGCGGAGGAAGTCATGATAACCAGATAATGGGGAGTGGAGAGCCAGTTCCAAGGTAATACTTTATACAGCTGGTTGAGATCCTGGTCGGTGGATATGGATTCCAAGAAAACCCTGGAGGTGCTTCCTTTCAAGGGAGACACTCTCTTTGGAGAAGACCTCAATAAGATTGTAGCTGATCTGGCTACTGCTAAAACAACTTGCCTACCTAGTATGACTCCTACCACGCAGAAGGCTAAAAGTACTTTTCCTTGGCCCTTTCATCCTCCAGGTAAAGCGTACCCATGGTCAGGCATACCCAAAGCAAGCTCATGCTTCCAGACCTGCCAAGCCCAGACTGAAGCAAGCCTGGGCTGCCCGTCAGCCTGCTTCCAAAACGGACAAGCCTGCCGCATGACGGGGCGGGCCTCCCTCTGGGGGATCCCAGGGTGGGGGGCCCGAC